>NC_046376.1:30999819-31153636 GCF_011125445.2 Fundulus heteroclitus | reverse complement strand
GGCCCAGTAGTAGGAGGCGAAGGCCCAGCTAACGTCATCTGTCCCAGCGCGGTGACCAAGTTGGCACACCAGAAGAAGAGGAAGACGTTGTAGAACTGCAGGCCGATCAGGTATTTGTGGTAAACCGTTTCTCCCCCGTAGAAGGCAAACAGGCACTCCGAATCAGGCAGTCCTTCTTCATCTGATTCGTTGAATAGTTCTGAAAAGACAAGGGACTTTTTAAGGAGACTTTATACGCAACATCAGGATCTGGAAGACATTTGCACCAAGCTGCTATGAAACCAGCTGCTCTTTTAAAACCCGTAGAGAGATTTTCTGAGAAGTAGTAGAAAGAAAAACTCACGGCTGGATCACAGGTTTCTGCAGAGTGCGGACACGCCGACTCGTTCATCACTTTGTAGATGGGCTCATTGGAGGTGGACAAGAAACTTCTCAGTCAAGGTCTGTGCTCATTTAAAAATCACATTCTGACAGGGGCTCAGACCAAAGAGGACTTCTATTTTAAAAGCTCCACTCTAGAAAACAAAGATCTGCTTTTTGATGCAAAGGATATTTTATGAAACATTAAAACCTCCTCATGTTTGCATTGGGCAGTTACTTACATAAAGATCGCTGACTATTCACAAGGGTAAAGGAGGTAGGAGGCTGTGAGCCATTCCCCTCTTCCTGTGACAATCATGCACAGAACAGCGATTCCAGTTGGTAACCAATTGAAAAAAAAAATCTCAGTGTTATTCTTGCTTCCCCCCGCCACTTTTAGACTTATCTCAGGTCTAAACACTTGACATGTTCTGTTCTCACAACCCCCTACCTCCACCTCCAGTGTACGTTAAAGGTTCATAAAAAAATTAAGAGAACACTCGTTTATATTGCTAGCATTTATGAGATAGGAGTAGTTTTGGTCTTGTTCACTCTGATTAGCATTGTAGACTTTTTCAGTAGCTTTTAAAATCCTGACCATTAAAATTTGACCCTTTAATGGTCAAATTGCTCTAGAGCAACAAAAGGCGGAAGTCTGTCTGCTAACACATGCCCCTGCTGTAAAAAACAATAAATCTCACTGTATAGTTATTGCATTTAAGAGGTGAACTACATGCAGCACCGATCTTTATCTAGAGATTATAAAAGTCCCGTCTTGACTACGGGAATTCTACACTGCAACACTGTTTTGAAGTCGTCCTTTAGTTCATGTCTTTGAAATGTGACCATCTGTTTAAACCAGATTCTGCCTCTTCCAAAAATAGAAACCCATGCTAAGGAACCCACTGAAGTCTGCAGGGGTCCGAGCAGAGGCAGCGCACCAAATCTTTGCAAGGCTGCCCTCTGCTGGCAGGTCAGGTTTTAAGAGGCAGTGGTTACTGATGGGGATAATTCATCATGAGCACCATCTGCACTGGTGTACTTCATAAGTCAGAGGGTAAAGAAAACAGCTGGTTGCAATTGTTTCCAGAATGTGCTACTGCTTCCTCTAAGAGGCAAAAAGGTAAGACAACTGGTGACTGTAAAGGATACACAGCAGTTACTGCCCAGTAAGCGATGACTATTGCCAGGAGGAGGAAAGTGAACAGTGGATAAAACAGGGAACACATTATGTGGCGAATGGCTCTGAAAAAAAAAGAACAAAGTTGCAGGTCAGTATAGGCCAGTTACCAGTGGCGTCTCTAGGATAACAAGTGGGGCACAAAAACTCACATTTTTGTGATGCATACAACCTTACTTTGATCAATTTTAAATGAAAACAGATGAGTTAGCATAAACCAACACACTAGAAAATCCATTTTATATAAACTGAATATAACTTAATTTTTAATGCAAAAATTATACGTACAGGCTCTCATTATCAATTCATTGAACAGACAAGATTCACATCAATCCTTCAATGAGCTAGCAAGACCAACCAACATTAAATTCATATTTGCTTTCAGATTACATTTTCCTATGTTTTTATGTTTAAATGTTCCTACATTTTATTACAACCGCTTTTATTTTCCAATGTTGTAATCATGTAAAGCACTTTGCATTGTCCTTGTGCTGAAATGTGCTATACAAATAAATTTTCCTAGCCTAGATGGTCGCACACCATCCAGCAGAACGTAACGTGTGCTTTTCCAGTATTTTGACCGGACGATCTGAGTTTGGGGCCAGAGGATTTGTGCCCCACATCTGTCTACTCAGAGCGTGTGGGGGATGCGCACTGCAATTTCAGACTTTGGGGGGGGGGGGGGGGGGGGGGGGGGGTTCGGCCCCATTCTCAAGACACCTCAAGAGGATTTAGCCTACTGAGCTTGTTAGTTTTCTGGCAGACAGATATATATACACACAAATGTTTATAACAGAATTGTATTTGTAAGGGAATCTGTCCTTTTCCAATAGTATTCCGTAAAGAACGATCCTTTCACACTGATTATTGTGAACAGAGCTCCACAGTGACGTCTGGTGGGGCCTGGCCCCAGATGCAGAGGACGCCATAGCCAGTTACAAACGTAAAGGTCAGACAAGCGTTCCCGGAGTACAGAAATACCAGTAAATCCAGGAGTGACAAGAGATCTCTCTTTGTCTGGAGCACAGAGCTGACCTTTCACCAACTGATGCACACTGTAGGCCCAGCTGGACGCATGCTTTCTCATCTTTTTATTTCCTCCCTCCATCATGTTAGTAAGAATACTCTGATGTCTGACCTGCTGGCCTCTTTGATGAGAGCAATGGCAATGAGGATCCTCTTCCTCAAGAAGATGAGCAGCAGGATGATGATGACCTCCACAATGGCCAGGATAATCACTGAAACATGTGGAAGAGGGTGAGCTCAGAAGAATCAGCGACACCATTTTGTCTGAGTCTGAAAACATGCAGAGGTTTGTAAATACTGACTGAAGGCCAGCCATGTTTGTCTGACTTGCAGGTAGACCGAGAAGTCGGTCTGGAAGCCCAACTCCTGTAGTGTCACATTAGCACCAGGCTCCCCCTTCAGGTCAGCGTACTCCATGTAGCAGTGGAAGATGCCTGACAAAAAAAATAAAAAAATAAAATAAAGCATGTTTAAACCATTCAAAGAAGAAATGATCACTTTGTAATATGGCCCCCTAAACCTCCAGCTGGATAGAGGTTTAAGGGGCCAACACAAAGCGTGTAATTGACAAATCATGTGGCATAAACACGCATTGGACGGGTCCTGATGAAGCGCACCAGAACAGAACAATTTAGGGAAGTTCCTTTGGCATCAGGTGAGCTTGAAAACAGAACAAACCGAGGATGCATCACACACACACACACACACACCTTTACGTTTGACCCTTTAGGGTTGTTATTCATCTCATCAGTAACATTTACAGCGCTGGCATTACTCGTCTTAAGCCACTCCTGAACCAGAGAGATCTGCTTCCCTTAGCCGAGGAGAACACGGACTGGGTCAGAAATGCTCTTTAAAACCAAAATGTGTTTTTAAACTGTAAAGGAGGCTGACCTAGATCCCACAGAGAATCTATGAGTATTGTACAGAGGAACAGAGAAACCAGAGCCAGCAAGGCAAACAAGCTGAAGGCCACCTTTGCAGCTACTCTGGCTTCCTGAACGCCCCAGCAGAGCCTCAGGGTGAACACCTCCATGTCAGTCACTACTGGTTTTGGCAACAGGAGCTGAGAAAGTTATCAGTGCAGATACTGTACTTTACATTAGGCCAGCATTCCAGTGTTTAAAAAGCTCTAACCGGTCTTGTGCATTTGAAGTTTACAATAAGAGGGAGTTACTTGTAACGATCTGTAAATTGAAATGTTCTAGACAACTCAAAGATTTTAGGCAGCCATCTTGTTCCTTTCACAGTTTATTAGCATCATTTCTGTCTGCCTGTTCTATGATGCCCTTAGAGCTGTCATTTATTTATGAAGAGAAGGCGCCAGTAAGACTTGTAAGTACTGGGAAACAACTTTATTTGCTGACCAGTGTGTTTCAGCTTATGACCTTGAGGGTCCAAAGCGTGTTGGTCAGCAGAAAGGGTTGTTTTCAAGTATTTAAAGTGTTCCTGGAGCCTTCGACAGACCTTGGGAGTCTGAAGGTGTGCCAGAAACGTTTAGATGTCTTATTTCATGAAGCAATGAAGGTTTTGCCCATGGGTGATGAGAAAGCAAAAACTCCTTCCACAACACACTTAGCCCACTCTCTTAATACATTAGTATGAGACGTTTTACAATCTGAAAAGTAGAGCTGTTTCTTTGGCCGTTGACCTGAATAACCAGATGAAGCGGTCTACCTTTAATACCCAGAAGTAAGCACTACGTCTTCATCAGTTCATGCAACTTACTGTGTGATTAAGCAAGTCGTTTTAAAGACCGACACGCAACATCGGGTTTTACAATTCACAAATGTATTTTGATTTTAAAAAGGCAAGTGGGAGACTGACAGTGTGAGGCATTGGGAGTTTGATTGGTTCAGATGCTGCATTTCAATAAGAAGAGACATCAAGAATCATCTTGGAGAAAAGAAAATATGGCCGGAGGACGATTTGATCTTATTTGCAGCCACAGTGCCTGGGGAAATTGGCAACGACAATCTTATCTGTATCGCAACATATTCTAAAGTCAAATTCTAGGATGTATGTTTGTGTCTGGTAGGTTTAGTGATAAAAACAAAAGAAAAAAGGTCATGCAACAGGACAATGATCCCAAACTCTGTAACTAATCTACAGCAGAATGGCTAGGGGCCAAACCGCCAAAGTGATGGAAGAACCTGAACTCCAGACCTAATCTGACTGAAAATCTGCAATGACCTTATTAAAAAAAAAAAAAAAAAAAAAAAAAAAAAAAAAGACAAACCTCGGTGAACCAAAACATTTTATGGGAGGTTTGATCAACATATCTTTGCTGAAACCATAAATGCCAAGATTATTGCTTCAAGCATTTACAGCTAAGAACCGTTCTACAAAATCTAGCTTTTAAGACATCCAGACATACCATTTAATTCTTCCACGTATCTAAAGGTCTTGTAAGGATTAGATTATTTGGTTTTACTGTGTTTGGATTTGAACCTAGCAATAGGTTTGCAGACTGTTAGGTTTAAACAATTTCCTTCTTTTAAAAAGGGATTAATATCTTCAGATTGTTGTGTGCATCTCATGGCCACTCGCTGGGCAGGGAGCCTGAACCGACCGGTACATCCTAGCTGGCAGAGCATGACGCTGTGATTGCTCTATCAGATAAAAGTTGTATAAATTATTTGTTATTTTAATGATCCGCTACTCTTGATATATTACAAAAGCAGCTTTTTGCAGTTGGTTAAGGTTATTAGTTTGTAGCCGATTTGTGTTTTTATTAAGGATCATTCTGGGATGGTTGGTTTTGATTAAGAGTTTTAAGGTCAGTTCCTCTTGCTGGTTGCTCTGGCAAAAAGCCAAAAACCTTTTAAATATTTATAAATAAGAATTCCACTGGAAAAAAAAAAAAAAAAAAAAAACTACAGGTGTAGTCAAATGACTTGTTCAAAACTTAAAATTTAAAGTTAGAACTTGAGTTGAGCGCTGAGCAGAAAGACCTGAGACCTTCTTTTGACTTTCAAAACAATGACTTTACCCGACTTTGGGTCCTAAAAGGATACACGAAAAGACTGTTGGTGTATTCTATAGGAGATCCACAAAAAGAAGGGGGGAAAAAAAGATTTTAAAAACACAAGTTGGGGTGCCAAGAGATTATGTGATGGTTGTGATGAAAAGAAGAATCAATACCCCATTAATTCCAAGGTGATTCAGATCAAAATGGTACAACAGAACCATCCAATTTTTCCTATTTGTCTTAATTTCCCCGAACACAACCATGGGGCACGGCAGACATGCAAGGTCATAGGTTTCTGATTCAGGTTTGTTCAACTCTTCTCAATCGTTTTTTTTAAGCAAACCACAGAAAAGCTGCGTCGGTGAAAAGGGTAAAAATGAATCCGTGTTTTTCTAACTCACCGTATCCTATTACAAGTATCACAGCGATGATTATGAACCAGATCATGACGCTGGCCAGGAAGCGCATGAGGACGATGAAAAGCAGGCTGACGAGCATGGCAATAACCAGCCCACTGCAGAGGAAGGTTAAAACATCAAGCACAGAAGTGATGTATGGCCAATTCTGCTCACATTTATTCAGACAAACTAGACCAACAATAAATAAACTGAAAAGGACAACGGTTAGTTACTCACATGAGGATCCAATACCAGGAATGCGTATAATCCTCAAAGATTTTTATAACCACCTGACGAGCCTCCATAACCACAGTGGCATTCCTGAGAAGAGATCCGTTTCCACAGCATGAAACCCGATCGCCTGCATGTTGGAACGACTGTTCTTGTGGTACTTTATGTCACAAAGCAGTGTCACAACACTGCCGCTGCAGAAGTACTCACTTTACGCCGTCCACAAGATCCTTGGCCGGTCTGTCAGTCTTTCCTAGTCCGTCATCAAACGTGGTGCTGTTTCCTATAGTTATTATACCTCCTTTCAAGCCCAAAGATGGAAAGCACCTACGGGTGACTAAAGGAGAGGAAGAAGAAAAAACAAACCCTCAATAGGCAACCAAAGTACATCTTTATAAACCATACTAAACAGTATACAGCAGCTTGAAGATTTGTCAACTAGTGATAGGCAATAAAACTGTAGATCATCAAAATGAGGAATATTGACTAAAAGTATTCATCCTGTATACATTATGTCCGACTACAGCCACGGCCTTGACTTTATCTTATTGGGATTTGATGTAATGGTAACATAGAGTCCACCTATGCATCATTTATTCTTACTTTAAATACTGCTGCTCTGAAAGTCTCAGTTTGTTCCAAAATGTCGGGGGAAAATAAATGGCATCAATAGATGAGAGCAGAGGAAGGTGTTCTGGTTAGATCAGACAAATCCGGAACCTTCCAGCCGCCACGCTAAATGTTGGGCACCCCTAAATCCACCGTCTCCACAGTGAAACATGGCAGAGGCAGCATCATGCTGAGGGGATGCTTTTCTTCAGCAGGGAAAGGGAAGATAGGCAACGTTACAGGAAGATGGACGGAGTTAAGTAGACGGAACGTTCTAGAATGTGAAAATGGCTTAGCCCATGCCCAGACCTAAACCCAACTCAAGATCTGTGCATCGCAGGCGTTCCCCCATCTGATGGAGTCATGTGGTCTTGAAGCCGAAACTGCAGCAAAGAGTGGCTGCCACGCTTGAGATTTGTTAAAATTAAAAAACCTCATGTCACTTCTCTTTCATTTATGCGCCTTTGTGTTGGCAGACCACTCAGAATCCAAACACAGGCACTTATTGTGACAAAGTTTTAGGGGTTTAGAAGAGCACTGTAGAGAGAATCCACTCACATGACTTGCTGGGGATCAGCATGGGGGGGCAGAGACCGTCTCTCAGAATTGCTGGTGTGCCCTGAAACACAGAGCCAAAGAGGTGAATACAATCAGCTCTCACTATCAAGGGGTTAAGAAATGTTACTTGGGGTGGGGAGAAAAAAATAAAAAAATAAATTCACCATATCGTCTTTCACACCGTCCTTGCAGAAGGTTTTGTAGTACTCAAAGTCCTTTTTGTTGGTGTAGGCTTTGACTAAGGTCATGAACTTGTCGGGACACTTCTCCACACACATCTGAGCATCAACATTTATGGCAAGATCCCAGCAGGACGTGTAGAATCCAAGAAGGTGGCAGCAGCGTAAAAAGGAAGACAAAAGAAGCAGTCAGTAATATCCCAGCTCCTAGTAACTGACTAAAGTGAACCGGCGAGAGGGTCTCCGGATGAGGTCACACCTGTGTGGTTGGACACTGGAAGGAAAGCAGCACCATGGGGCTGGCACACTTCATGATGTTGAAGTAGAACAACAGCCGCTTCTTCCTGTGGAAAGCAGCCCAATTTAGTTCAGCCAACGTTTTGGAACACAGTTTCCTACTCTTTTACATATTGATGAATTAATAAAGTTACCATAAAGTTTTTATTTCTAATGCCTTTTCACAAGTGTTTGCAATATTAGTCACACTTCAAAATAAAAGCTTTCAGGATTATGCGTTAGGAATTCAGCAGACGGACCGAGCACACGTGTTTGATTTTATTGAATTTAATTCGAGAAAGAAGTGATGGGAATCTAAAAAGATGATTGCACTGTTATGGGTTTGGTGTTTTATCCAACAGGTGTAACAGTCATTTCATAAAGAAATCACTTTATTACAAAAGAATGTATTGACTTTTTCTATACTTTAAACATAATTATAACAAACTAGATTAGCCATTCATTTCACAGCTCCTCAACACAATGTCCTGACAGAAAACGATATTTTTGGTGATAAATAAAAGGCATGCACACAGCAGTCATATTTTCCCTCAACAGGTCGCCTTAAAAAGAAACTCACTCTAGTTCAGAACCGGCCTGCCCACAGAACTCGCCTCGACTATTTGTGGGGTAGATCGCCTTCCTTGGATCACCTTGGGACCAGGCTGCAAGCACAAATATTAAATATAAATATTTGGATATATGACAGCTTATAATGTGGATTTTTTTTAAGGCAAACCAAACCGAATACTTACCTAGGATTCCCACTGCAATATAGCCCAGTACAGCGATGATGAAGAGAATGCAGCAGACGATGTCTGTGCAGCCCCTACAAAGAGAAGAAACTGAATCAAACCCTTCATCAACAACAGAATGAGAAATCCAACACTGGCGTCTGGGCCTCACCTGTTCTGGATGGGGCCCTTGAAGGACGGGTCATATTTTTTGGGATCACCTACAAGAAACAAAGGGCATTTGTGACTTAAGGGCACCATTACTGCAGTGAGCACGAAAAGCAAGAACTTATGAAATGTAGCACCTTTCTCCTTATTAAAAATCGTTACTGGCTTCATGGGTTACAGTAGTACAAAATGGAGCTGACAGTCCTGGATAACTGCCTCTCCCCCACAAAAGAAAAAAAAATTGTTTTGGAATATTTCTGGACTTGAAGAAAAAAAGAAAGTCATACTTGTAAAAACTAAGTGTGCCACTTATTAACGCTGTTTTAGAAACAGACGGCGAGCTACGAGTCGCCTCCCTGTTGAGCAGCTGGCTGCAGTTTGGTTATCAGCAGATAACCCGACTAATGAAGCAGCTAAGATCAGCTTGTTACACTCCCCGTTACTTTAAAAATAGAAAAACAGCAGAAAAGGTAGAACGTTCTGCAATACCAGGAAGACCACGGTACTGCTAAATTTGCTTTTGCCTAAATTTAAAAATCAAGCAAAACTAAAATAATGCTATAAACGATGTTAGGTTATAATAGCAACGGTAGTAATAATTACCGTTCCTTTTATAATAGATAATTAGATGCCATGTGAAACTTCTTACTACATTGTGTTTACCATGGTATTTACTTTAGGTGCTCATTCAGACCAGAGCCAATGCCAGTGTACTGACTCCGTTTAGAAAAGAGTGGACGCGGATCTGCCAGAACAATAGTCTCATTCAATAAAAGGTGTCACAGGATAAACATCACATCTATGCTTCGTTCATGTCTGTCGGCGTTATTCGAACATTAATATTAGTATAGATTCATATTTGAGAATGTATGTGCTACTTTGTGGGTTCTTCAGCTGTTTTGATTAAAGTTAGGCCATAGTGTACTATTCCCTTCTTGGCAGTCAAAAAACATATCTATAGTTTTTCCAGTGGTTTGATGACGTGGTTTTAAATTACTGAGCCTTAAAATAGGAATTTGTGCAACTTCTGCTTGCATTCTGTCTTTAACCGAGGCAATAGATTCTTATAACCACACAGGCCACAGCGATTTCAGGTGAACACGCAGCGAGTCCCGGTCTTCCTCCCTCGCCTCTGTCAGCTGATGTTTCTCAGCGGGACACGCCTGGCAACCTTCAAAATTCCTCCCCAGTGACTAAGCAGGACCAACACCATCAGAGAGAGGCAGGCAGCAGATGAACGTTACAAGACCCGCTAAAAGGGACTCACAGTTCTTTACTTTGACTAAACCAATCATGGTTACAAGGAGTCCTGGCAAGATTAAGTCTCCTTAAAAGCCAGAACTTCATTTCTGTTTAACTGTGGGGACATGTGTGCTAATCTACTTTCCAAAAATCAGAGGTGTGTAGCCACTAGGTCCACTTCTTCACCAAGTTCACCAAGTTATTTTTTTTTTTAAAAAAAGGACATTGTCAGAGTAGTTTTACCACACCATACTTTTTATTTTTCATTGACTAACATTCTGAAGCCATCGTCTCTCTCTGCTGTCTTCTCTACTCTTCCTTGTGTACGGTACTCTACCCAGCTCCAGTCACCGAATGATGAAAAGATGGGTTTTAACCAAAAATGCATCAGACACAGAGGCCCACCTACCGTTCCTGTTAAAATGAGGCTGTTTGTACACAAGCTTCACTGTTCTCATCTTATTTTCTGTCTGCTGAGCCTGTTGTGCCTATTGGAGGTCAAGCAGCATTACAGTAAACCGTAAATATTGTCCCTGGAACTACTGCCGTTCTAACAGGTACACATCACCTACTGCAAGCATTGCTTTCAAAGATTTTACGATGTGAATTTGGAAAAGCGTTTCCTTTTCTGTGTGTTTAGCAAATGTTAGTATTTTTTTATTTTAGTCTTAAAAATTACTAGCGTTTATACATAATTTCCTGTTGTCGTCGTAATAGGATTATTTTAACTAATTAAATCAGATGTGATCAAAATGTTACTCCATACTTGAGCAGCATTTTGACCACAAACTTTAACAAAGTCACTGTTTTGAATGCTGCGATTTACTCATTTTTACTAATAGGCTATGGTAATCTTACTCTCACTTGAGTAGCACACAACTTTTTTTTTTTTTTTAACTCAACCCACTACTATCCAAATCACATTAACAACAAAAATTAAGTTTTATGCCCAAAGGAAATAAGGTGCTTCCCACAATCACACAGTTTTCAGCTGGACTGACCCTGGAAGGTGAACAGCCAGTTGGAAACCCAAAAATCCAACTTTCTCCTGACCAGTTAATGCAGCGTACATAGTGATGTACCATAGAGTATAGAGAGACTCCTGTGGACACCGTTACAGGTGGAAGAACCCTCAGAATGCTTTCACACCAGAACTGTTGGATCTGCTTTTAATAGACCGGACTTCCTTTTCTCGCTTGGTTAGCTTTGTTCTGGCTGGCACGACAGCTCGTCTGCAGTCTGGTGCAGACCAAGCAGAACAACTCTGCTCCACCAGAAAACGTGAACCCAGGACGGTTCATTTGCGTGTAAATGGCATAATAGTTTGCTTACAATGCAAAAGCAGTAAGACCCTCTAGCAAACCAGACAGATGAAGTGAACCAAAGGAAAGTAGTGACACATCATTTACTGATGTGGGATGTGTCAGTAATCAGGAAGTCGTCGTCTTTCACTCTCTCACTCTGCTGTCTTCGCCTGTGCAGCTGCATTCATCTCAAGTACGCAAAGCAACACGCTGGATGGCGGACTGCTGCTCGTGCTGGACGGGCTTCTTGTGATAAACAGCATCACGTTGTCCAGGGAAACCCATCTGCTCTCAGAAATGCAATGCCAACGTCCACTAAATAAAATGGGTTGAAGTTGTTCTGTATTCTCCACCTAATCATCACAAGTTCCCTGAACAATCAGAAAGTGTCTGAAGACAGAAAACGGAGAGCTTAGAAAACGTTTAAAAAGGAAATCATTTTCTGCAACACATGGAGACATGTTGAGTCTCCGGTTCTGTCATGCTGCAGAAGAAAGCGCCATGCAGCAGAGAACAGGAAGGCTGAATGGAATTTAACAAAGGTTGCTTCATCTTATCTTTTGGAAATTAATTAAACATATTTGAAAATGTCTGCGATAGACTGGCGACCTGTCCAGGGTGTACCCCGCCTCTCAGCCCATTGACAGCTGGAGATAGGCACCAGCACCCCACATGACCACAGCAGGGATAAGCATGTAGGACAATGGATGGATATTTGAAAATTTTGCCAGCTTTGAGGACAATAATCTTAAGGAAATAGTCATTGTCAGTAAATTAGAATCTGCACTCCCATGAGGCTCGTTTCTCAGAATAAAAGCACCTTTAGAAAATAAGATTTATTTTTTCCAGTAGTATTAACAGCCCCCTCTACTATTGAAACAGACCAGCTCAATATTCCAGAAGTTTAACAGTCTTCATATAATGTTCTAGGGGAAAAAGGTGATTTTTTTTAGCAGTGTTTTGAGACTGTTTTAGCAGAGCCACCTATTTAGTCATGAATATGGGATGCTAAAGACAGATTGAAGCCTGTGTGCCATTAGTAGTCCTTGGAATGGTTTTGTGTGCAGGTCATGGCTCTCTTAAAAAAGAAGCTCAGGGAAATTGGCCACAAACATCTGATGGTGCGGCTCGGGTATGGCTGAAGCCTGGAGACCTGGGCTCCATCCCAATACCTTTAATAAACAGCTTCTAGCTCCTATTCCTTGACCTTCCATGGGGTCAACCTCCTTCCTTACCGACTGCACTATTCGGACAGCACTTCTAGCAACCGCTGTCACATTTCTGCCTAGAGAGTCCCTAGCTCAGTTCAAATACCTTTATAGAGCAAGGACTCTCTAGCCAAAGCAGAAGTGCGTCAGCGATCACCATGATAAGTGCTGTCTGAATAGTGCAGTCAGTAAGGAAGGAGGTAGGGAAAGTAGTCTGTATGCTTCCTTCTGCAGCTAGTATTGCCTAGGAACCTCATGACGTCCCTTAACGGCGCCAAGAACGCAAAAGTTATCCCACAATCCTTTGCATATAGGCACAGCCAACATTGTGGAAATCAACATAAATGTCAGGAGACAAGAGAGCGTGCACTTTGTAGTTCATTTTCGGAAGGCTGTAGGCCCGAATTTGACTAGCATAATCCACGTGCGTTTGCGTCACGCATTGATGTCGGAGTTAAAGGCTGTCTAAGTTCAGCACAGTAGTCTGAAGCTCCTTTCCTCCCCGTGATAGAGTTCTTACTGACCTCATGGAAGGTCAAGGAACAGGACCTAGAGGCTCTATAATGGTATTCGGATTGAGCTTGGGCTCAAAAACCGAATACCATTATATAGTATGGACTCTATAAGGGTCCTTACTATAAGGTGACATAGGAGGTCTGGCTGCAACCATACAGTCTTGCTACTTTTATTTGAACTGCGGCTAAATATTAAAAAGGCCATGCTTTCTGTTAAGGGGACGTCTGAAAATGTGGAGGACATTTGTGTTTTAAAATTAAAAGAGTTGAAAGAAGCACATTCTCAGCCTAATTTTGCAGGATTGACTTATTGTTTTGTTCAAGAGAGACTGGAATGTTAACTTAAAGGGGGGGGGGGGGGATCCAGCAACTTTTCATGGGAGGACGTTTCTGCTGTTTTACTTAGCGTTACAGAAGAAGAAACAACTAACAGCGCCCAGAACATGAATATGACCATTATAGGAAACATTAGATTTCTAGCAAAGTCTATAGTGTAAACACACCCAACACCTTAAAGTGTAGATAAGAGCCCAGTTCCCCCGTTGTATCTTTTTATAGTTATGTGCATGTTTATTTGGAGCAAAGCTACACCTACCCTCCAAACACTTCCTCTCATAAAGAGCATCAGAGTCATGTTTCATGTGGTTGCTGCCATTTGGCACTGTCACTTCTGACATGCTTCCTTGTTAGGCTATGAGATGATCAAGTTTTCCATAACAACGCAGAGAAATAGTGCAGAAGCACTGATCCAAACCAATGCTCCCCAGCACACCTGTACGGTCAGGAGAACTGCTAGCAGTAGCCAGCTGCACACAAACACGACTGCTGATTTACTGGTGCTGCCGCTTCAATGACACCGCTGAGGGTAGCGATCAACCACAACCTGAGTCTAACTTTCACCATGTGTGATAAATACAGACCAAACAGAAGCAAAAAAGTGCTGTTACCATATTTCCTATAGGGTTCCTCGTTCTCCTCATTCTCAGGCATGTTGAAACTCCTTTTAGGGCCGAATGGCGAGACGTAAAGAAAGCCTGCTTCCCTCTCTGGTTCACGTCTTCTCCCTTTATTGGACTATGAAAAGAGGGAGGCACAACGCAGAACCAGTCCAACCTGTCTCAGGAGCTCGCCCCACTTCTGTTTATACTGAAACAACTGCTTCTCTCCAGTCTGCGCTCCACCTGCACATTATCCCTCTCTAACTCCACCCTTTTCCAAAAGACCTCATGCTGCGTGGGAGAATAAAGAAAGCACATGCCCACGAAAGCATAAAAACACATCCACGGAGCGGCTGGGAGTGAAACCAGTGGGAGGACGGCAGATTGTTATTTGAGGAGAACTTGGTGGGATGTGTTCAGGGAGCGTGGAAAAATCCTGCTTCTCGCGAAGACGACTGATTGGTTTCAGGTGTGGGTGGGTGAGAGGCAACAATTACAGTCACCTTGCTGTGGTTAGAAGGATTTGCTGAATGCCACAGCAACAGCTTCGGTTTACCCCCTCTTGTGGAGACTTTTAGGTATTGCATTGGAACGCATTGAGGGGGGAAAACAAAAATCCAGCAGCTCCAGTTTTGTTTTGTTTTTTTGCTAAATCTACCACTCCAACAATAAGTGCACACGCAGCCCAAATGTTGCGAATACTTTCCACCGATGCTAAGTGAGAGCAGAGAAGGGGGGTGGGGGGAATTAAGTGACAGAAAGTTTCCGTCTGTTCTCCTCTGCTCCTGCTGCATGCTCAAGATTACAGTCATGTGCTTTTCCTCTGCTGACAGAGAAGTTTGTTTCTTTCACTGATCAAACCTAAATATCAACCGTAATGCTTTCACTGTAGATCCACACACATAATATAGCACAAAATCCACACAACTCTGTCACGATAGGCCCTTTTCACATCACCGTTCCACAACAAACACGCAGCATCTTGTCACTCGCATCATTCAAGTACATCCGGCGGGATCATGGGACGTGTTTATTTTCGGAGCATGGAGCCGTATCCTACAGCATGTAGCTTTCGCCACGCAGTGTGCAAATGGTCTGTGTCAGGGCTCTGTGTCCCAGTCCTCATGCAGACAGTCTAAACGCATTCGTTGCTTAAACAGGCAACGTTGCCATGTCCTCAACATGTTGTTATCTGCATCAGATTCTGAGGATCAGTGTATTTCTCTGACACTCTATAAGACTGACACTGGAAAATGTTCATGTGTTATTGAAACTTAGTGAAATGGATGGTCTTAATAGGGTTTGTCAATCATGGAAATTGAGATAAAATCAGAATGAAGACATTTGAACTTAAATGATGGCTAATAGTACATATATTTGATCGGAGCTATTGAAATGGCTTAGTGCTGACCTGCAGGAAACAACTATGCCACTGCTTTCGTTTGGCCGGCCCCTGGATGACACCGTGCATCCTTTGTGGCTGTGGGTACACACAGTGGAGCGAGTTTTCTCTGAAATGATTTGAAAACAGGTTCAGGAGCGTTAACGTTTTGGCAAGAGCTCGTTCTCCGTCGTCGTCTTCACATGACTCTTCCTGTATGGGGAAGCCCTAGCACATTCGCAATAAGACTTTGTGGTGGTGCCTTTCTAAGCTGAGGCTCAATCCGAATACCTTTATAGAGCAAGGACTCTTTAGCCAAAGCGGAAGCACGTCAGCGGTCGCCATGATAAGTGATGTCCGAATAGTGCTGTCAGTAAGGAAGGAGGGATGAAAAGGAGCCTGTACCGGGGCTAAGAACTCTTTCAGTATCCCACAATTCTTTGTGTGACATGACGTATCAGCACAGCCCCCTGACGGAAATCGAAGAAAATGTCCAGAGAGAAGAGATCGCTCACTTTGTAGTTCCTTTTCTGAAGACTGCAAGCCTGACTCACATCTTCCATGAGCATTTCCGTCACGTAATAATGTTGGTGTTAAAGGATGTCCAAATTCGGCACAGCAGTCCGCAGCTCCTTTCCTCCACACGATAGTGTTCTTACTGTCGACCCCATGAGAGGTCAAGGAACAGAAGCTAGGAGCAGGAGCTAGAAAATATTTTTAAGCGTATTCGGACGGAGCCAGGGAGTGTTTGTACGCATGAGCAGGTTGTTGAGTTTAAGATCGGATACTGCCTACTAGCGGCATGGCAGGGAAATCATAATGAAAACCTTGACATGTATAAATGTGTTGACAGAAATTAAAAAACAACCCCGCTTTGAATGGATCGTTAGCAAGTGCACACGCCTGACACCATCCATCGTCCTATTCAACAGCTTTTCTAACTTACATCCAATTCCAAACCTTCGGCACAACCTTAAACAGGCTGCCCATGCATTAAATCCTTCAGTGTTAAATCCTTCAGAATTAAACTATTCTGTAATGTAGCATGGGCCACGATTCCTACACAGAGGTGTAAAGGACTGATTACCAGTTATTGCAAACACTTGATGGGAGTTTATATTGGGGGTTTTCTCCCTAATAAAGGAAATCAAACACTAAATGCAGCTTTTTGTATTTACTAAGGTTTACCCTGGGCAGCCAGATTGATAATGTGTAGTACTCTCTGTTCTGCACATTATCAATCTAGGCTTACTCCCATCGAATCAGGGAAAGGAGGGACATTCAGCAGAACTTTCTGAGCTGATTGGGCGAAGCAACAAGTAGTGCCCGCCTTCCAAAGGCTGGTTTTATCCAATCACGGTATCAAATAAAAATGTTGTACGCGGCAGGCGCCCTGAGAAACCACAACAAATTATGCTGGTCAAGGCGCGCTGATTTGGATAATTGCACGCGTGACAATCGTGGATTCTGACAAAACAGATGTGACAGCGGCAGCCACACGTGCGTCCTCCTGGGCTGCCATGTTTATCTAGGCTCGGCTCCTAGTGCTTTTGTAACAGCTGGTAGGTCCCGCCTTAAACCATAACATTGCAACGTGATTGGCCCACACCGTTTTTGGGTCGGTCCCGAGTGGTTGAGGCCGGAGCAGGACAAGATGGATTCTCGTGTGTTTGTGAACGCACAAATACCGCAAAAATTCAGCTTGCAAGGCAAGGCTAGTTATCTTTAACTGATGTTAAAATTAGTTTGATGATCTGAAACATATAAAACGTGACAAAAAAAAAAAAAAACAATAACGGACGACTCGACTTCATCAATACCAGCAGACCAAAAATAATTGTGTTTCATTGTAAAATTTTGATGTGAAAAAAATCTATTACTTTTGAATTTCTACATATTAAAAGTTGAAGAGGCTTGGAACTAACGGATCATGCGTTTGAGAAACTCTCCAGATATAGATGCTGAAAGTCATTACCAGTAATCTGATGACAGTGGCTAGCCACCATATTATGGTAAAACTGGTTTAGATGATGAAAGAAGCGAATCTGCAGAGTATGACTAATTCCAAGCAGTGCATTTACAAGCAGCGGATATTTGGTAACATAGATTATTGCTGATGCACACTGTCAGCAGATAATGATGTAATAAACTCAAACCTCTCTGTCTGGCCCTTTAAGAGGAAAACTCATCCTCTGTCACGCCATCATTATTTCTACCCAGGCCATCCTCTAGCTGAGCATTGTGGACTGCGTCAATCCATTTACCTTGGTTTTGTTTTGAGATAAAGAATCCTAAATCCATCTAAATTAAACAATATTAATCCCCTCAGTAGGCTCTCAATAATAAGGATGAATATATTGTTGTCCAAGGTCACATTTAACTGGAAAAATATTTAGCTGCCCACATAAAGGAACTCATCAACCGCTGGAATGTGATCTGACTCCACGCCCACAGTTCCAGAGCTGTCAGCGTTTGTGACAAACATGTTAATACTCCTGCTTCGGTTTGTGTTAGCATTAAAAAAGTGACAACAGGCGACAGGATGAGACCTTTACTGGGAAACTATGGAGCAACCAGTCATGCAACTAATCCCAAACATCTAACTTTGACATACTCTTCTGTTCAGACGGGTGGGATGACATGTGATTAGAGAGCTTTAAAGCTATTGCCATAACTTTTTATTTTTGATGCCAGAATTTAGAAACTTTAATCTCTTCCAAGTTCTCCACAGTGCAAGGCGAATACTCTCCTTTAAAAAACAGCCCTTAAAAAGTCACTAAAATGGGAAGTAATAAGAAGAACTACATCTGGTT
Source organism: Fundulus heteroclitus (assembly GCF_011125445.2). Lineage (NCBI taxonomy): Eukaryota > Metazoa > Chordata > Actinopteri > Cyprinodontiformes > Fundulidae > Fundulus > Fundulus heteroclitus. The sequence continues at coordinate 31,135,545 of NC_046376.1, read as the reverse complement.
TTTCTTGTACGTCCACAAACGGCCAGATTCTAAAGAAAAAACAAACATCCCGGCACTTCCATCTCCTAAATTAAAGTTATATGTCGTGAGTCCTGACCTTCCTAAACATTCCTCCCTTATTTTCTAGGTACTTGCCTTGACTTCCTGTTCTCACAGAAATGCTCAAACCCTTTCTGTCGAGTCATATCCTAGTCGAACACTCCCATGTAACAATAGTGTTTTGCAAAAGTATTCATAACCCTGTGGCTATGTGGCAATTACTTCAACTTCAGTCATGTCTTGATGACATCAAAAGCTGGATGACTTTAAATTTCCTGCATTTAGATTCTGACAAGAAAGACGTTGAAGTCTTTGGACCAGAGTCCTCAAAAAATAAACTTCCTAATGAATCACTTAATCTGGATGGCATTAACTTGGCCTCTGGTAATAAAGTAAAAAATCTTGGTGACCAAGACATGTCATTTAAAACCCATATTAAACAGGTTTCCAGAGTTTCCTTTTTTCACCTCATGAATATTCCCAAAAATAGAAACTATCTGTCCAGGAGTGATGCTGAAAAACTGGTCCATGCATTTGTTACTTCAAGGCTGGACTATTGTAATTCTTTACTATCAGGAAGTCCACAAAATGCAGTTCAAAGCCTTCAGCTGATCCAAAATGCTGCAGCAAGAGTTCTGATGAAAATCAACAAGCGGGATCATATTTCTCCAATTTTAGCTTCCCTTCATTGGCTTCCTGTTAAATCAAGAATAGAATTTAAAATTCTTCTTCTCACGTATAAAGCCCTTAATAATCAAACTCCATCATATATCAGAGCTCTGATTACCCCGTATGTTCCTAACAGAGCACTTCGCTCTCAGGCTGCAGGTCTGCTGGTGGTTCCTAGAGTCTCTAAAAGTAGAATGGGAGGCAGATCCTTTAGCTATCAGGCTCCTCTCCTGTGGAACCAACTCCCAGTTTTGGTCCGTGAGGCAGACACCCTGTCTACTTTTAAGACTAATCTTAAAACTTTCCTTTTTGACAAAGCTTATAGTTAGAGTGGCTCATGTTACTCTCAGCTACCTCTATAGTTATGCTGCTATAGGCTTAGGCTACTGGAGGATATCAGGGTCTAATTTTCTCACTCTGCTGAGTTCAACTGTTCTCCAGCTTTGCATTGCTTGTCGTCATTTCTGCTTTAACTTTCTGTTCTCTCTCTTTTTCTTCATAGTAGGTACACCTGGTCTGGCGTTCTGTTAACTGTGACATCATCCAGAGAAGACGGCTCACCCGCTACTACCATCTAATGTAGAACAGATTACTGGATCAATGTGTGCTTCTGTGCTTTTTTGTCTCTCTTGTTGTGTCTCTGCTCTTTCTTCTGTAACCCCAGTCGGTCGAGGCAGATGACCGTTCACACTGAGCCTGGTTCTGCTGGAGGTTTTCCTTCCCATTAATAGGGAGTTTTTCTCTCCACTGTCGCTTCATGCTTGCTCAGTATGAGGAATTGCAGCAGAGCCATGGACAATGCAGACGACTCTCCCTGTGGCTCTACGGTTCTCCAGGAGTGAATGCTGCTTGTCGGGACTTTGATGCAATCAACTGGTTCCCTTATATAGGAAGTTTTTGACCAATCTGTATAATCTGACCCAATCTGTATGATATGATTAAATATGAAAGTGCCTTGAGATGACATGTTTCATGAATTGGCGCTATATAAATACAATTTTATTGAATTGAATTGAACCCTGGAGCTTTTTCATATTTTCTCTCATTAAAATGACAAACTGCTATGTATTTTTATTGGGGTTTCATGTAATACCATAACATTTCTGCACATTCCTCTTTGCAGAACAGCTGGAGCTCAGTCAGACTGGATGGAGACAATCTCAGGACAATGATTTCTCCAATGGATGTAGGTCAGGGCTTTATCTGGGCTAGTCTATCGCATGAAAAGGCCGTGATGTGTGTATCTCTTGGCTTGGAAGCATGTTGGCTATTGCTGCAGCAAGACCATTTTAGGGCCTTTTATTTTAAGACGACACAGTTGGGAAACCTTTAACTCTGGGTTATGAATGCATCCCTCGCTGATGGCCTTTCATTAGGGACAGAGGGCGTGGGTTTCTGGGTGGGATCTTGGCTGTTTTAAGAGTTCAGATCTATTTCTGGAACCACACAGGAAGAAACACAATACTCTGTCCATGAACTTAAAAATCCTCAAGGAAATTAAGTAAGGTTAAGCCTTTTCTTCTGAGCCGGGGATCAACCATCTTTCAGCGTTTCTTTACATGCTAGGCTCCACTGCCAAAGATCTTTTACAAACCAATTGCCTGGCTAAACACTTTTTGTTTCAAAAGTCAGCAGTAACAACTGTGATCTGCTTTGATTTTGTACCTTGTTCCGGGGAGATTACTCAATAACCCACTGCACAGAACCACATTACTGCCCAGCTGTTGTAAATAATTTCTGCTTCGTCTCTTATAAGCTCAGAACAAGATGTGCGCTGCTACTAACAATGAAGCTATTTTTGGAAGCCGGCCATACAGTGAGAGACAAACCGAAACTAACATGACCTCACCTCACTTACATCTAAGTTCAAAAAAATGGGACACATATGGTAAACAGGAAGTAGAAGCAAAGACATTATGTAGAGTCAGCCCTCTGTGTTTTACAGAGCCTTAGGTAAAGTTATAACATAGAGAGGAAGTCAAATTTGCTGTTAAGCTTTAAAGAGTTTAAGATCAGACATATTCCATAAAATGATCCTGACAAATCTGAGACACTTGTAAACAGAGCTAATAATAGGGCCTTTTTTCGTATATATACATTAATGAATTTCTAATAACTTAGGGTTGGACTAACACGGGAAGCCCTTGGTGATTGTTCGTAACATTTTGTCAAATATCTGATCTGGTAAAAATATATGACATCAGTGGCTTTGTTTGTTCAGGCAATGGCATAACCTCGTCACATTTTATGGCAAGGTTTCTTTGCAGATCACAAATTCAAACAAGTCCAATAAGGTTAAATGGAGACCTTTGGCCAGCACTGAATGGTAAATGTTCAAATGATGAGCTTCCAACTAAAAATACAGAGCTCCCGCTGTGTATCAGAAATCAGAAAATATGAATCGCACAGAACTTTAAACTTGGAAATGGCTAAAACAAAACGTTAACCCATGAGAAATGTTTAACATCCTCTGGCAGCCAAGCTCCACTTCTATTTCACACTGCATCCGAAAACGTATTCCTTTCCTAGCAAGGTTATATTTTAGGGTAGAGTTCTAGTCATTTCTGTCTGCAGGGGACAAAAATGGCTCATTGCATTGTAAAGGTGACAGATCTTTGCTCTAAAAAAAGGTTTAGGTAGGATGTGTCACCAAACTGAAATAGCTAATCTTATCAGAATGGTGTGTTCAGTTTGTCATTCACAGTCGGAATTTCCAACCTCTGAAATTTCAACTAGAACTCCCCCTAAAGTGGGAATTAGGAGACGGAAAGTAGGGGCAAATATCTTATACCATATTCAGCAGCATTGAGTAAAACTTCATACTTTGACCGTTTTTTAGCAGTTCTCTTTTATTTATGTAACATTTAGGCCCTGTTTACATGACAACAATCCACTAAAAACAAGAATTTTGTTCAGTTTGGATTAAGACGCTTACACGACAACATTCTAATTATAATCTCCATTTATACGACAGCAATGGAAACTTAAAAATGTGTGTAATTCCCACACCTCACCACTAGTGCTGCTTCGTTCTTTGAAACTCGACATGCGCAACTAATGAAACTTCGAGATGGCAGAGAATAAAGTGTTTGATGAACACTTTATGAAGTCCAACTGTTGCTCAAGGTAACTGAATTATATCCGTGTCCAGTCGAGGTTATATTCAGAAGAGTCAGCAGCCGAAACAGTACTCTGCTATACACCTTTTTTTTTTCTTTTCTGTGGTTTTTAAAATTGTAGGCAGCCGTAATGTTGTGCCTGTGTAATAATTTCTATACCACGCATGAGCCAGGGATTTCCAGGAAGAAAAGTTCCGTCTTTTCCTGTCAAACAACAGAAACCGGGACGTTTTTGAACCATTACACTCTAGAACCTGTTTGTAACAGAAAACACATGCCGCTGTCGTAGAAATGAACAGTACCAACGCAACCAAACTGTTCTGTTCTTGCCAAGAAAACGTTGTCATGTGAACATGTTCCAGCGCTGCTTATATGCAAAAAATAACGCTTAGAACACTGTTATTGTTCTAACGGTGGCAGCTAAAAGGAGCCATAAAGAATCAACACCTACTGTTTATCTATTCATGTTCAACGTGGCTTTAAAAAAAAGATGATTTGTAATAAAATTTGACTTTCTATGTTTAGGTTTTACTTTCTCCCACTCCTTTTCGAATATGTAGATTACAATAGCAATGTTTTTTGATTTTGTTAAAGGAATTGATGTTCTGTTCTTTACATGTCTGAAATAAACGTACCTATAACTACACATTAAAACACATTCTGAGACTGAGGTCGACTGTCTTTGTACATTTAACAATGGCTTTGGTGCGAGCGTCCATGTTTTTACCTACCGTCAGATAAACAGAGAACCTGGAACGCAATAAATCGGAGATGACATAAGCGCCAACTTCCCTGTTTGGAGTTCCAAGGTCACTGGTCCGCAACATATGTCTACTATCGCACCTTATGCTTCCAGGCTGTGCCAGAAACAAGTTGCAATCATTTGAATGGCTAATATTTATCACAATGTGCTTTGACAGTGCGTTCGGACAACTGAAGCTAATGTGCCGTCTTAACAAAGTGGCATTGTGAGTCTTTAATGTTGTGTATCTTATATGTTGAAAAGGCTTTAAAAGATAAAAGTTGTCTTCAGCCAGCTCTGAACACGCTGCTGTGTGTGTAGTTTGAGGTGAGTTTTTATAAAATACAACAAGATCGTGAGTTGAATAACATGCTTTTTTTTTTTTTTTGTGGGTGGCAGCGGTATTATCAATAACATCTAAGTGGAAACTGGTGGCTGCACTGGCACAGAAGCTCTTCTTCTGATTGCTAGAAATGGGTCAAGAAAAATGTACAGTACCAGAAAAGAGCAAACAACTTTAACTTCCATGCAAAAGGAGCTGGGGAGTCTTTAGGTCAGGTTTCAGAACGCCTTTCCCCACACATGGCACATAATTACATCTAATCTTCAGTAGGGCATGGCTGCATAGCTGCTCTCAGATCCTCTCATTGAGGTTTCATCATAAACCCAAGCCTGAAATAACCCACTGCAACGCAGAAAGACGCCGTTTTACATCCTTCACTGTGTGCCTAAAGCGTTCCCCGGGAGATACGAGGCTTTTGTTCTTGTTTCCTTCTTTCAAAGTCAATCTTAAGCTTCCAGATGCACTTAGATATATTAGCTTGAGTAATCCGCCGGGTGTTTTTCGTGAGTACACTTCCTTAGGGAAACCGCAGTTGTTACAAAAGTGAGCCGTGCAGCCAAGCCACGGCCAGCTTGTTCCCTCGTACTAACACGCAAACGATGTTTTCCCCTCGTTTTTACGCCGTACTAAACTCTAAACTGAAACTTGGATTATTTCTGCAACCAAGCACGGACAGGGAGAGCGCGAGAGAGAGAGAAAACGTTCTCGAACGTTAAGTGAATCAATTAGCCATCACGTGGCTGGCAGAGTGGAAATGTGCAGAGAAAAGGAGGGTGGGGAAAAAAGGATGGAGTGTTTTGGTTCTCATTCCTGTGTGTCGGCATCATGTAGGAGCTGTCCTAGAAACAAAAACAGTTTTTCATGCTGTGCAAAAACCTCAAAATGAATGGATTTTCTTTTCTAAACAGAAATCTGAAATGTGCAGCATGCACTTATATTCAGCTCCCCTTTACATTGACACCCCTTCAACAAACAAGTCTTGTTAGCAGTTTGCCACAAACCACGTAGGGAACAAAGCGGGCATGCTGAAGATGGTCAGATGAGAGCAAAGATGTTTGGCCTACAGGCAAAATGATATGTGTGGAGGGGAAAAAACTATGATCACACATCAGCTTGAACGCCCCATCCCCACTGTGAAACACGGTGTGGGTAGCATCATCTTGTGGGGATGTTTTTGATCTGCAGAGATAGGGAAGTTGCTCATACCGAGAAACAAAAACATTACTTAGCAGCTGCGATAGTCTGGGGGTGGATGTTCACCTTCCTACAAGACAGTCAAATTAAGCAGACAGCCAGAGCTGCAGTGGAAGAGTGCGGATCATCGTCAAAACATCATGGGCTAAAATGGCCCAGTCAAAGCCCTACCTAAACCCAAATAAGAAATAAGACACTCTAGACAGTCTGAGACATATTTATTTTAAAATGAGGGGAAAAAAAACTGTAGTCACTAAAAAAGACTGTACAAACTTTAATGAAACTAAATTCACCGCCTTCCACTTCTACCATCCCAGCCTTAATGTCCCAGTAAAATACAGTGAATGTGGATCTAAGATGACAGAAAGGGAGGTGAATGCTTCTGCGGGGCTCCGTGCGACCCCGGGCGCTATATTTGGCACGGCACACGTCATGTGCCGCGTTATTACCAAAAGGTCCAGCCTGGACATGAAACGAAACTATGAGGGAGACTGACGGATCCGTGGACGGTTTGGCCCCCGGCGCCTTTCATACCGTCCTGAGGAATGTGGCAGCAGCCGGACGGCCAGGCACGTCACCCACTGGGACACTCTCCACTCTGCCAGCGCGAGACGCTCTGCCTCAACTTCACGCAGACCGTGTAATAAAAAAGCCTCGCGCTTACAGCGCTGGGTCGTTCTGCTTCTCATTTACGAGTGACGTCCGAGAGAGAGAAAGCAGTCTTTATTGTCCCGAAGGGAACAATTGTTTTTTATTATTGTTAAAGCAGAAAACAAGAGAGTGAAATGTAACGTGTCTGAAACTGTTCGCCCGCGTCACCGTGAGAGCCTGCGTCTCGCGGAGCCAAAGAGCAACTAGTTACCGTGCAACTAATGATAATGCAACCCGTTAAACTGGGGCGAAGCGTGGCCCGGAGCTTTAACACAATTACCATATTTCTTCTTCTCGTCCAGCTCCATGATGACGGGGTTGTTTCTCCAGAAGTCCGAGCTGCTCACAGGCGAAGACTACAACATCTTTTCCGGCCCGGAATCCAAGTTATTGTGGCGCTTTACCTCCGTTTGGTTACTTTGTTGAAGTCCGCTCAGAAATCTTCCAAGCTCCATAAACATTTTAGGGGGCTTGCCTCAATGGAGTATGCTGACCAATGACAGCGCGGGACGTCTTGATTTACACCGTGGCCAACCAATCAGCGACTGGGTTAACGTTTCGCACCGTTAAGTGGATGAGGTCTGAAAATTTTTATTACCAGCTCTATTTGCCACCTGTTAAAATAGGCACGAATATATAAATATGAAATATGTACAATTTATTTTTTCTGAAATTATTTTAAGGGTCTTACCATTTCGTTTTCTAACTCGTGACACTGACAAAAGCTGTGAGAAATTGGCAGCTGTAGGTAGAATATCCAGAACTTGGACTCAAGTAAGAGTGGCATTACTTGAATATAACACTGCTAGAATTAAAAAGTAGTTATCGAAAAAAATATATATTTTACTTTAAAAAAGCAACTTTAAGAGCACTCAAGAACACTGTACAGATGAAGCAGTGAACGGAAATAAAATAGGATGAAAACACATTTAAAAATGTACTTGCTAAACGAACTGAATACTTGAGTATTGTTTAAGATTATTTAATTTGTGAAAATGTTGTAAACATACAAACAAAACATGAAATTATGTGAGGTACTCTGAATAATAAGAGAAGAATTGAGTAAAAATAAATCACATCGATGCAAAATGGCGAATTTAGGCAGAAGAAACAAGGTTCAATGTCTTTATTGTCATGTACTGCAGCATGCAGGCCCTGAGCAGAACAGCAGGTATGCAGTATGTGTGTACAAACATAAAAGGACATTTATAAATGTAGAAAAAATGTATACATTCATATTGCCCAGCATAGAGGGGCATTTCTCCACCCGGGTCATAGGTTTCCCTCTGGGACAAACTCCGCTTGAGGCAGAGACCGACCCCCAATCCAGAGGGGGCAATCCACCTTTTTCTTGTCGAGGACCATGGCCTCAGACAGAGGAGCTGACTCTCCTCCCGGCCGCCCCAGTGCACGCTGGAGGTCATGGCCTGCATTGACAGCAAACAGAACTCCGACAGCTGTACTCTACTCTGTTGATCCAACGTTTGTGGATAATTTCATGGACTGATTTAACAATCCTCCACAACCCAACACTGGGAGCTACCCTGAAACCTTTGTTATCGGTACTCCTCCTGCTTCGTCAAGTTTCTCCGTGCAAAAGTGTAAGCCTACCTGCTTCTCTATCCAAAATCATTCGACTTCACTCCTCCCTGTCCCCTGGTTCCACCTGCACTCTTATCCATAGTCTGGTCACTTCCCGCATCGGTTACTGTAACTCTCTTCTTTTCGGTCTTTCTCAAAAATCCCTTCACAAGCTTCAGGCAGTGCAAAACTCAGCAGCTCGCATCATTTCTAGAACCCCCTCTTTCCATCACATCACCCCAGTTCTACAGCAGCTCCACTGGCTACCTGTCAAGTTCAGAATTCAGTTCAAAATCCTCCTACTTACTTTTAAAGTTATCCACAATCTCTTCCCTCCATGCCTTTCTGATTTACTTCAAATTTCTACTCCCTCCCGCATTCTTAGATCTTCTTCTACCACTCACCTCGTTGTTCCTTCAGCCCGTCTTAGCACCATGGGGAGCAGACCTTTTTCTCGGTCTGCGCCCACACTCTGGAAATCACTCCCCCCTGACATCTGCAATACTGAGTCTTTATCCTCGTTCAAATCAAAACTCACAACCCACGTGTTCAAGATTGCATTTTCACTATGATTTTTCTGTTATTTTCCTGTGTGTAATTTGTGGTGTTTCTTTTAATTATGATGATGTTGCTTTTACCTGTACATTGTCCTTGAGTGTTTTGAAAGACTCTTGAAATAAAATGCATTATTATTATTATATTATTATTATTATTATTATTATTATTATTATTATTATTGTAAGAAAACAGAACCATATTCTCTTCAGGTCTACGCCTTGAGATTCTGACCATGAACATCACAAACAGGGTTGGTGAAAAACCGGGAGTATTTCTTGTAAAAAGCCAAGAGTGCAGATTTAGTCACGCACAAGGGAACAGTAAAGAAAGCCGCCCACCATGTTGCCTACGAAATGTCTTTGAGATTGGTATGAATTGACGAATGGTCGTTATGAACTGTACCATGACAGATGGCACCATCTGGAGCAGAACTACAAATGTAAGAAACAAAAAAGGGATGAAATGACTAGTAGATGCCATACTTTTCAGATTTTTGGTTTTGTTATTAATTTTTTTTTTAAATCCATGTCATGGTTATTCCCTATCACAATTATGCATTGCTTTGTGTTGGTGTATCACATAAAATGAAACTGAAATAAATAAAACTCAACTAACACTGACATTTGTGAATGTAACGTGGGGAAATGTGGAATAACCTCAAGGAGTTTTAATCCTTTTGTGAGGCACTTGTGCAGTAAAATCTTGTGTAACTAATGTTTAATTCAGAACAGTTTATGTTTTAGACTCCAGACTCAATTTACTTACTGAAAGCATATGATTTTTATTATTGTGTGTGCAAATGCATGATAAAAAAAGAGAGTTGAGTTATACAAGAGGAGCCAAGGCTTTCCAACTTTCATTTCAGATATTTCTATCTGAAATGCATCTCAAGTTTATCAATCATCTTTGTAGATAGGAGACTCGCTATATCACTGAAGTGCATCATGGAATATGTAGGCAGCACTTAGTCGAGTTGATATGATACACTTTCATGCCTGTGTACTAGTTATGTTGTGTGAGAAAATGATTGTATTCAGGTGTATCTGTTCTGATGACCGTGACAGACCAGATAGATTGTATTTATGATTGCAAAGATGATTTCAGATCCATATTTAAAATGTGTCCCGCATCTTTTGAGATAAAAGATACAGAACAATGCTTCTGTCAAGCAATAGTATTTTTTATTTTATTTATAAAAGGCAATTTAGCAGAGTCCACGATATATTCAAACCTCTTCATCCAGTTGTCATTAGTATCACATTTATTGCCATGGCCAAATGGTTTGTCGGTGTGACAGTTATTTAGTTTTGTGGCTATAACATTTTGGAGATTTTTTTAATACCTCCCTTTGTTGACTTTATAGGAAGATTATGCATTTAGAATATAAATATATCTTCTGCAATGGCCTCTGACATCATGGGTATCAAGTTCTGAAATAAAATCTAAAGAGTGTCATGGTCACTAGTCTAATATTTCTATGTTCTGGTCTTTGGTGTGACTCTCCATGAAGTTGGAAAATGCAAAGACGTTGCCCTGACATTTTCTTCTAACCCCGTTTTCATGGGAAAACTGTGAGCAAGCCCACTACTTTAGAGGAGAGGCAACCACACACATGCACTGCATCAGGACGATCCCCTGCTGCCGTGGATCATGGTAGTGCTCTTAACCATGGAACGATTTCAGACGCAGCGAGGCTGTTGTGGAAAAGTGCCCCGCAGTGCACGTGGAGCCCTTTTACACCAATCTGCAGTCCGCTGCATTAAGGAAGCTGTGCATTTGTGGAAACCTGATTCTGTAGCTCACGCCTCAGGAGGAAACTGTCCGGGAGCTTTCTGGACTCTCAAAGACACCGAGAAGCTTTTTTCCCCGCAACTGAAACTCTCGCCGTGAAGTTTACGAAGACCCGGAAGACATTTATTTTAGCTGCTGTATTCTCAGAAGCAATTTCCCCACACACCAGGGCATTATGATGCAAAGCTGTAATGTCTGCATGCTTTTCTCTGGAGGTAGCCATTGCTGACACAGGAAGACAAGGATTTCACAGCTATTCTGCTCTTCTTTTATAACATAAATTTTTATAATTAGAGTATGAGAGGGATTTTAGACGGACTCTATCACAGCTTCATTGTGATACAGATATGAAATGAAGTTATGAAATGATTTTCTACTAGGGCTAAAACACTGCAATCATATTTTTTGCAATTAAATACTAACCATTTGAGCATGTAGCACAAAGACACAAAAACTTGCAACAAAACTTTGCAAAATGTTTGTCATTGCAAAAACATTCAGCCCCGGTTAAGAAAGTAAACATAATACAGTAAAATTTGGTGAATTTTCAAATTCAATAAATACAAAAATCCTTATCTGAATGTTCACATATTAACTATTTAGATGTCAGAGGGCCATTGTATGTGTATATCCTATTTTTCTCTTAGTTATGCTGCAGAAATTATGCTATCTGTAAAATAAGCTTTATAAATTACATACTTTGTAATGTGGTAAAGTGAATGTAGATTAAAATGAAATAAGGTATATTTGTACTTAATTTTATCTCTAATTTACTCATTTAAAAGACAGATCATACACAATTTCTGAATGAAAACAGTCGAGAAGAAAAAAGGAAAAACATAACTCGGCCATTTCTTATACAATTACAATATACAATACATGCAGCAATTTCTGTCTAAACATATTTCCCCAAATCAAACTCAAAATGCAAAGCAAACATAAATGATAAGGTTCAGTAACTTTGTAGTTTAAACAAAATGTCAAGTGATCATTAAAATGTTAAAATGAAGATTCAAATATGGATCAACTTTATTGTACACTCAGTGGCCACTTTACAGTATTAGGTACACATTCCTAGTAGCATGGGGGACCTTCTTCTGCCTTTAGAATGGCCTTAATTCAATTCAATTCAATTCATTTTTTTTTATATAGCGCCAAATCATGAAACATGTCATCTCTAGGCACTTTACAAAGTCAAGTTCAATCATATTATACAGATTGGGTCAGATTATACAGATATTATAAAGATATTATAATTCTTTGTTACTTTGATTGACTTAGGCCTCTTCAGTGATTTTAATCAATAGTGACATGATAGCACTGATGATATTATGTCAGATGAACATTTGTGTGAAAAATCACCTGTTCCAGCATGTCCCAAAGGGGCTCCATGAGACACTCATACGTATGAATCCATTGAGCTCAATTTCATGTTCAAAAAACCTGTTTGAGATAATCTGAGCTTTGTGACATGGTGCATTATCCTACTGGATACCGTCATCAGAAGATAGGTAACCTGTGGTCATATAAATGTGGTCATAGTTAGCAACATTACTCAGGTAGGTTACTGTGCTGAAATGATGCATAATTGACACCCAAAGTGTACGAGGAAACTATCCCCCACACCATTACACTACCACCACCCACCTGACAATACGACATTTGTCCAGTCTTTATTATAGCGTTGTCTGATTCCGCTTGGTCTGTGCAAATTGTAGCCTCGGTTTTCCTGTTATCGCTGACAAAAGTGGCACCTTGTGTTGGCTGCTGCAGCCTTGATCTCCCTGCCTCATGGTTAGTGTGTTGCGTATTCAGAGATGGCTGCATAGCTTGGTTGTGAGAAGTGGTTATCTATGCTTCCATTGCCAATCTCAAAGCAGTTTCTCCATTCTCCACAGACCTGATTTCAACAAGGCATTTCCCCCCACACAATTGGAGCATATTTGCGCAAAAAATGCAGAATATTTCCTCTTTTTTGACCATTCTCTGCGTATCCGGGAGAGAGTTGAGTGTTTAAAAAAAAAAAAGGTTAAATAGGGAGACCAACACATCTGGCATCATCAATCAATCGGTTCAAATTTCAGCAAGTGGTATTGCCATGTCTGGGTGCCTAAATGCACCAAGTTGTTGGCATGTTGACCAATTTGCTGTTTTAATAAACAATTATTTCAATGTATCTAAAAAATATCTATATAAAACATCGCACGTCATGTATCTGTGTTTCTTGTTTGGGTCATCTATTAGTAAAGTTCATTGTAACTGAGACAGCATTGCTTCCAGGAACTGAATAACACTCCCCCAAAAAGTGACCAATCAGAGCGCGCCTCCTCTTTAAAGCCAAACGCACATCTTTACATAAATACAATAAACAAGGATAAAACACGCAGTTTTGATATTTTCTTCCCGATTTCAGGAAGTTTTTTGTTTTCAACTCTAAAAGGACACAAAAAAAAAAAGTTTTATGGACGCCAGAATGAATCGGCATGCATTACGTGATGACGTAGGGAAATGTTTTGACGTTCAGTGTCACCGCACTGTGAACAAGACTGCCCAGGGAAGCTAGAGGGACTATTTTTCTCCACATTACACAGGTAAATGGTTATCATACGGTCGTCGGCGTAGTTTTACTTTTCATTTTGTAACACAAATCGCACCTTTCTCCGACAACTGTTCTCTAATTTCAACCTTAAAACTCCAGTTAGCGCAAAGCTACGGTGAGCAGGCGCGTTTAGCTGGAGTTACCTAACTGCACAGGTTAGCTCGGTTAGCTTAACTCGGCTACACACGAACACCAAAGCTCGGCTAATATATCAGTCAGGGACCAGAAAGCACCTTGGTCAGGGCTAAATAACGCGCCTTTGCCCCCCATCTCCTCAGCATAAAGCATGGCGGCGCTTTTCTAACGTTACCCGTAACGTCCCTCCTTACTTCTTGTGTAAACTCCGAGTTAAAATGAAGGCATGCTGTGTTTTGGGGCCAATCTGATCGGTTTGTTCCGCAGATCTCTGCTTCCATCATGGCACTGAGGAGCGCCGTGTGTCGCCTGTTGGTGAACCCTCACAGATGCGCCTTCCTGTTGTCCTCCAGAGCCCAGGGGACCGCTGCAGCCGCCAGACCGGGTCAGTACTCCTAGAAACCAGTCTTTATGCCGTGATGATCACGCTGCAAGAAACCTCAACGTGTTTTTGTTGGGATTTTCTGTCATATGACAACACACTTGTATAAATAATATCTCGAGCGGGGTCAGGTTGGATGGTAAGCGCCTGTGTAACAGCAATTTAAAAAATTGCTTTGACTGGACCACTCTGACACACGACTTATGCTTTAATCCAAACCATTGCTTTGGAGCTCTGGCTGCTTGTCTAATTCACCATCTTTTGCCATTTCTCACAGGTTTTCCTCCAAGATTCACCCATTGTTTAGTTTTGGTCTTTTCCACATGTTTGCTGGTTCTCCAGCTCCAGTTCTCTAGGTCTGGTGTCCTGCAACTTTTTTATGGCTTTCTGCTTTCAACACACCTGGGTGGAATAATCAGGTCATTAGCAGGGTTCTGGAGAACCTGACTCGATACCGAGGAGCTACTTCAGCCATTTGATTCAGGTGTGCTGGACCAGGGACCCATCTAAAGGCTCGGCTCACACTTCAGGGAAATGCGAACCATATCCAATCTTTTTCATGCCAGTGTGAACGGCCCAGTTCTGGTCTTTTCACCGCCCACAAAAAAATTCCCATTTGTGCCACCTCCATATGTGGTACTAATTCGGATACGTATCGGATATTTTTCAAAGCGTCCTCTTCGTTATTATTAGCTGTGCTGCTTTCTCGTCTTGCTGTGATGTGGTCTTAATATTGTCGACTCCCGTTGCTCAACAGCTTTCTAACAATAAGGAGAGACGCTGGCCAGTATCAACGTTTTTTTTTCTTTCTTTTTTTTTTATTTTTTTTTTCCCAGTGTCCTGTCTAGCAATGTGGCAATAAAAATTGATATTGATTTTTTTTTTTTAACAAAACTCTATTGAACACCTCTAGAAACCTTTACATTCACCATTACCACATGTGCATATAATTCACTATTAGCTGTGCATGCAGGTCGCTCAGCGACCGCATTTAATAATAGGATGAACGACCACCCCAAAAAAAATCTGAATTGAGCATCAAGACCTGCAGTGTGAACTAAAAGTTTCAAACTGCAAGGGCTCGTAATAGCTTTCTGTCAACATTGCCGTTCTTCTTGCCGCTCTTCTCTGCAGCTCCTCCAGAGTTACTATGGGCTTCTTGGCTGTTTAGGTGGACAATCATGTCTCTGGAGGTTTGCAGTTCTGCCACGCTCCTGAGTCCTGGGTTTGAGTCCACCCTGGGTCTTTCTGCATTGAGTTCTCATGTTCTCCCTGTGCATGCGTGGGTTCTCTCCGGGTACTCCGGCTTCCTCCCACAGTCCAAAAAACATGACTGTTAGGTTAATTGGCCTCTTTAAATTGTCCTTAGTGTGAGCGTAAACGGTTGTTTGTCCTGTCTGTCTCTGTGTTGCCCTGTGACAAACTGGCGACCTGTCCAGGTTGTACCCCGCCTCTCGCCCATAGACGGCAGGAGATAGGCACCAGCAACCCCTCGCGACCCCAACAGGGATAAGAGTGTCGGAAAATGGATGGATGGACGGAGTAGCCAAATAACTTTGAGCCTCATAACCTTGCTTTACTTTAAACCTATCAACAAAGTTAAGCCTGACCTGTCTATGTTCCTTGGTCTTCTGTTTGCTCACTAATGTCCTCTAACAACTAGATGCTGCATTCCTTGCCTCGGGAGTTGGAACTAGGAGCTGGAGATGTTGTAGCACCCGAGTTAACAGCGTTCCTGTTAACACAGTAATCACCACTTTCAATTTGTTCCGCTCAGAGTTGCCGCCGCTACACGCGACGTTGATTTTTAGACGCACTCTTACGGCTGTGTCTTGTAAAATAAACACGTTTTCATCACAGCTTACTGTTGTCGATGCGAGGAGCTGCCATGTTGGATCCAACAATCGGCAACAAAATTGTCAGACTTGCCGAGTGGGAAGTCCTACTTAGTTTAAACTTTAGTTTATTCTGGAACTGACTGGGACGCAGCAGGAACTACACAGAGGTGCACTTTGTTTACTAATTGGTGACTTTTAAAGGCAGTTGGTTACCCTGGATCATATTTAGGCGTGTCAGAGTGAGGAATGATAACTAGATTTGCACGCCTAACTAATTTTAATTGTTAAAACATGTCGATTTCCTTGCATTTCATAATTCTGCTCTACTTTGCGCTGGTCTATCTCATAAACCACCAGTAAGATACATTGAGGTTTGTTGGTTTCACTGTGAAGACACTCAGGGGCTTTAAATACTTAGCATGCCACCAGATCTCTGCGTGTTGAAATCAACTCATTTTAGATTGGAAACGTTCCTCATACCAGGCCTGTTATTCTGTGCACAATGCTAATAGTTTCTGTTTTTTTTTCTTTTTTTACTCCTAGATGCAGACAAGTTGGAACAGAGGGCTAAACCATGTAGGTGTTGACAACTGTCTGGGAAAAGCGTACAACAAAGGTTTATTTTTAATCAAAGTCATGCTTTATAGCCATTGTAAATAAAACTCCTTTCCTCCTCGCGTGCCTGGCAGCTAAAGTCCAGTTCGACTGGCGGGACGCCCTGGACCTCGAGGGCCAGCTGACCGAGGAGGAGGTCATGATCAGGGATTCCTTCCGGACGTACTGCCAGGAGAAGCTCATGCCTCGAATCCTGATGGCAAACAGAAATGAAGGTGAGATTTTTTTTCCAGCCTATTTTAGCTCAAATATCCGGACTGACTCCACAAAATATTTTCACTTTGAATATTCAGTTTCAGTTTTAACACTTTATGACTTTTGTGTTTGTTTGTTTTGTTTTTTTTAGTTTTCCACAGAGAGATCGTGTCTGAGATGGGGGAGATGGGAGTCCTTGGCCCAACTATTAAAGGTCAGTCTGGATTCCTCTAAGGCATTATGGGATGCATTGCTGTCTCTTATTAAAAACATGGGGCATTCTTCACCTGTCTTCACATTCCTTCGTCTGTATTTGTAATAAGGCTTCTCTTATTGTGTTTGACGCTCAGGGTACGGCTGTGCCGGCACGAGCTACGTGGCGTACGGTCTGATCGCCAGGGAGGTTGAGAGGGTGGACAGCGGCTATCGCTCCGTCATGAGCGTGCAGTCATCCCTGGTCATGCACCCTATCAATGCGTACGGCACAGAGGAGCAGAAACAGAAGTACCTCCCAAAGCTAGGTAATAAAACAGTTTATTCATCACCTGTTTTCTGGGAATCATTCTTGCTGATCAGCAGGAGAATGCTTAGAAAAGTTCCTGTTCTTCTTGCTGAGTCGTACTGACCCGGCCACAATTGTCGGCCCGCCTTGCAACGATGTGTCAGCAGTCTTAAAATAACGGCATCTTTTTTGCCGTAAAAAAAATCTCTCCTCCCTTCCACATCCTGCTCACTGTACATGGTATCAAGATAAGAATGGGTTCTCGTCCGGAGCAGTGACCAGGAGATAACAGAATGGGTTATCTTTGTCACGTCGTGTTAACAATCCAGGAGATTTCACAGGATTATAGTCCAGATTACGCAGCACATCCATGGTATCTTGGATGTGCTGTAAACGGTTCTGTTGGGCTGACATCTGGTAACTGTGGAAGTCAGTGGAGTACAGCGAACCCTTTGTCATGTTCAGGAGAGCAGCGTCAGATAATCTGAGCTTTGTGACGCGGTGCGCCATCCTGTTGGCTGTCAAAGTCTGAACAGTCTAAAAGAAGGGAGGAATTAAAGATGCTTCAGTTATGTTCATGTTAAAGCATTGTTAAGGGTACCATTAATGGTCCAGACTATGATCCTGTTAAAAACAAACAAAAAATCCTCCACTAAATAAATGATCTGGAATTACAAGGCAGATTTTTCTAAATTACTCGGTCATTGTTGTCATTGCTGCAAACTAAAATGATAGAGTTTGTTTTTTTTTTTTTTTTTTCGCCTAGAGTGCCAATTAAGTCAGCACTGATTATTTTACAGCTCGTGGAGAGATCCTGGGCTGCTTCGGCCTGACGGAGCCGAATCACGGCAGTGACCCCAGCGGCATGGAGACCAGAGCTAAATATAACCCATCCAGCCGCACCTACACCCTGAACGGCTCCAAGACCTGGTGAGTTATGGTCTTCCATGCAACATGGTGTCGCACATTATTCAGAATAAATGCTTGGTAGACCTTAGCTTGTGAATGTGCTCCGTGGCTGGAAAGACTGAGAATCTGTGAATGTTTCTGTGTATTTGCCCTTACAATTCTCTGCCGGTTTCCCCTCTGGGCGACAATAAAGGAGATTTCTATTCTATCTCTATATTAGAGGCATTTGTGCCTCAATTGTCATTTCTGACTACTGATTTCTACTCATCTGTGTTGTGCGTCTCAAAGATCCGACAATGTTATTGACGCAAGGTTTTTAAACGAATGCACCAAAGATCATCATTAGTCTCATTAGCCTTGCTCCTTGTCATGGAGTAATCATTATCCTCGGCTGCGTGCGCCATTAAAACGCTGCTGAACTGTTTAATTGGTGGAGAGCATTTTCTGGAGATCTGTTATACCTGCTTCCCACACAGAAAATACCAGCAGCAGACCCGGGAACCCACGTTGCCAGGGTATATAGTATAGGTATATAGTGTCCAGACACGAGTCTCTTATAAATAAAACACCGTAACAACTGCAGTTGCATTATTTTTGCCTGTTAATTATTACTGTTATGTGACTCCTGGAACAAACATGGGAAAATAAACTAAGTAGCAGCCAGCAGCACAGCTTTAGATCCACTGCTTCAGATTAAGTTCTGGTGTTAGTGGCGTCATCGTTTCTTTGACCTCTCGATATGTTTCTGCAGCATCAAGTAAAATGATTGAAGAAACATTCAGACCATGTTTATATGTTTCTGATTATTCAGTTCTAGCCGTTTCTTGCAACAGCAAGAGTAATGATCATAATCGTCCACATGGTGGCGCTATTCACCGCTGAAACACACCACGTGTGAACCACTCAACCATCTGTTGAGTCACACTTTATAGGTTTGCTTAAATTGCATTGAATGAATCAGATTTAGCAAAGGCAACAAGTGGTGTTGTTAACATGATGTGTAAACCAGGCATTTTCTCTATTCCCCCCCCCCCCCCCCCCATCATTATATTTACAGGAGCAGTTCAATAATTTTAAAACAGTTAAAACATTATCATATTTCCATAATTCTGTTTAACAGTAAAATTCTTGTATTTTATTAATTGAAGTGATCTAATGCAAACGTTTATTTCTGTATATTGTATTGTCCGTGGCTTCCAGCCAAGGCAAACCCAAAGCATGGGACCGGCTTTAACATAAATATTTAAATAGAAGTGTTGCTTTATGACCACGTTATGGCCTACACGGTCATAAGGAAGGGTGTCGACCCCGCGGTTTGCCAACAAGAGGTCGTTGCTAAATATGCTATGCTGTTCAGTTTAAGAGAAAGTCAAGTTCAGGTTTGCTTTAGCTGTAAGTCGAAATCATCAAAATTCCCAAACCGAGCTTACCATCACTGGGTTGGACCGCTATTTTCCATCCATCCATCCATCTTCTTACTCGCTTAATCCCTCATGGGGTCGCAAGGTTTGCTGGTGCCTATCTCCAGGAGTTCAATGGGCGAGAGGCGGGGTACACCCTGGACAGGTCGCCGTTCTGTTGCAGGGCCCGCTATTTTCCCTCAGAACCAATTTAATTCTTCATGTCATCGATTCGAACACGGCGACAGAAACGCACCTCGGGGGATTTTGGTTCTTTTTAACTTAACGGCCACATCCGTAATGCGTATGCTCCGTTCCACTACATCCCACTGGTGTTCTGCCGGGCTGAGATCCGGTGACTGTGGCGGCCCCTGGAGTACAGCGAATCTGTTGTTATGCTCAGGAAACCAGCTTGAGATGATACGAGCTTCGTGACGTGGTGCGTTATCCTGTTGGAGGTAGCCATCAGTAGATGGATACCAGTCTATCCAAAAAAAAAAAAAAAAGTCCCAGCTGGATGGTACTAAAACACAGAAAAAGAACAGGATCCACTGCGGTTAAATGGGGGAAGGCATCCAATGCTATGGGCCAGGAAGTGTGCCAGGAAAACACTCTGGATCAGGGAGGCAACTGAATGTGTGCGGTGTGGTCAGTTTTTCACGCTGTGGAAAGGGTAGGGAGATGTAGAATATGCATCAATTACATTTAGCTGTGAAAATATCGGCATAAAAATTGTCATATCTGTGCATCCCGACTGTTGTCACCCAATTTGGATGAGTCTGTGTGAGCTGTAGCTTCAGACTCCTGAGCTGAGAGTAGTGGGAACCTGCTGTGGTCTTCTGCTGCCGTCGCCCCTCGGCTTTAAGGTTCAGAAATCTCTGGCCGGCTCATTCCCCCTTTGAGTTCTGATAGCAACCCGGCGCTTTTGTCCACACATCTACCGCTCGCTGGATATTTTTATCCCTTTTTCTGCCCCGTTCTCTGCTGATCTGAGGTGTTTGTGTGAAAACCCCTGTGCGGCACCACCAGCCAATGCCTCGTTTAAAGTCGCAGACATCTTCTTTCTGATGACCGCTTTGATGCGTTTAATCTCCAAATGCGCTGAATTACTGCTTTGTGATCGACCAAATCAGTATTTGTGACAACTAGCACGTAAACGTGTGCCTAAAAAGAGGTTACACACTGACCACCCTGACCAAACCATCTAGTAGTTTCGCCTTTTGAATTTAATGACTGAAATAAAGTTTTTTAAGCCATTTTCATTTATTGAATGCACATCATATGAACTACTCATCAAAATGCCGGAGAGTCACATTACATATTTTGAGATTCATTCATTCATTCATTTAAAAAAAAAGAGAACATTAGGAAAGAAGCAGACACTTTCCCTTGTTTCCAGCCTAAATAGCCGGCCTAGCAGTGGCTTCTGTGCATCTCTAATAACTGCCTGCCTCTGCCTCCAGGATCACCAACTCTCCTGTGGCCGACATCGCCGTGGTCTGGGCCAAATGTGACGACGGCAAGGTCCGCGGCTTCATCTTGGAGCGCGGCATGAAGGGCTTCTCCACCCCCAAGATCGAAGGAAAGTTCTCTCTGAGGGCCTCGGCCACCGGGATGATCCTGATGGATGAAGTTGAGGTTCCCGAGGAGAACCTGCTTCCAAAAGTCTCTGGCCTTGGGGTGAGTGAAGCGTTTTAAATCAGTGGGTTTGGCTGTAGAAACTTTTTTATATTGTCTTTATTTAATGAATTCTAATGGATTTGCTGTGTAAAGTTAAGTGATATACATAATCCTGGCTTTGTGTCCTGCAGGGTCCGTTCGGCTGCTTGAACAACGCCCGTTATGGTATCGCCTGGGGGGCTCTGGGGGCCGCCGAGTTCTGTTTCCACGCAGCTCGTCAGTACACGCTGGACAGGTCCGAAACGTCTCTTTGCAACAAAAGCAACAGCATCTTTGTTTTGTGCAGAGAACCTAAACTTGGACATGGCTTTTATTAATTAACACCGAGTTAAATAAACTATTGTTTTGTCTGTTTTTCCCCTCCCAGAATCCAGTTTGGTGTTCCTCTAGCCCGGAATCAGCTGATACAGAAGAAAATGGCTGACATGTTGACAGAAATCTCGATCGGCCTGCAGTCCTGCCTGCAGCTGGGCAGACTGATTGATGAGAAAAAGTAAGAACGGTGGGGCTCTCTCGTTTAGATGCAGATAGACCGGTGCACGCGTCTCTAAAACGCCGTAGTAAAATAGACTTTTTCCTACCCTAAGGGGACACGATTCCTTTCCAGTGGATTTTAGCAGGCTCCTGAAAACCAAGAAATAATATTTAGATTTATCAGAGATCCATGACTGGGTGGAAATGTTAAAATCTATTATCTCTGATGTAAAAAAAAAAAAAAAAAAAAAAACAGATGGAGGATATTTTAATGTTCCAACATTATGGAGGACATTGTCTGCTGTTTGGAATACTCAGCTAAGGTTAACAAACGCATAACATAATCATCTGTGACAATGTTTTCAGTGTAGCTGAGGTAAACGTGAGCTTTGTTAACAGAGCGGCCCCCGAGATGATCTCCATGCTGAAGAGGAACAGCTGCGGTAAAGCTCTGGACATCGCCAGGCAGTCCAGAGACATGCTGGGCGGGAACGGCATCGCCGACGAGTACCACATCATCCGTCACGTCATGAACCTGGAGGCCGTCAACACGTACGAAGGTGAGGAGGGCCACGGAGATTGGTGGGAGTCCAAAAGTATTCACGCCCCTCCTGTGGTTTTTCTCATTTTTCACCATTGCAACTACACTGTGAATGTTTTATTGGGATGTTATCCCATAGACCAACACAGACATGGGCATCATTGCGAGGCAGAAGGCAGTGGGACATGGTGTGTCCTTTTTTTATTATTATTTTTTTTTTTTTAGAAATCACATCTGAAATCCATGGAGTGCAAATGTATCTAACCCCTTTGGGTGAACACTAAAGACTTTGTATTGCTGAACTAACTCTATTGAAAAGAAAGAGGACAAGTTCAGCTTCGGACAGTGATGTCAGGTCATTTTAATCCCCTTGCTCAGTCAGCAAGCTCATATGGATCAATTCCACCCGTCTCCCTAATTGTTTTAAGGCAAGCTTTGGGAACAGGGTCCATCTGGTCTGAGCGCGGACCATCGCCTTTAACTTTGCTACGATCCACGTTTCAATCAATTTGTTTCTCAATCTCTCGCATCATCGTACCTGACTCAGGAATGTAAACAAAGACCGGTGCCTGTGAAAATGGTTACGGCGGCCCACAATGCATTGCGAGATTACACACCCTTTCAATCCCTAAACCGCACATGATTCAGTGTTTTATTTCCCCCCTTAAAGTTGAAAACTGTGTAAGCTTTTCTACTTTGTGTTGGCCTGTCAGGTAAAATCCCAATAAAACACACTGATGTTTGTTGTTTTAATGTTTCTGAATTATAAAATAAATCGGTTTAGAACAGAAGTTGAGTTGCCTTTTAATCGATGCCAGCAGTCATCCCTGTTTCACCCTACATGTCTCAGCCTAGTCTGATATGTTGTACTTTTATTTATGGTTGGGTTTTTTTCTTACCTCCCATCAGGTACTCACGACATCCACGCCCTGATCCTGGGCAGAGCCATCACAGGCTTGCAGTCCTTCACAGTTGGCAAATGATCCGGCCTCCAGCTGCTATCAACAGACGCAGCTCTGCCGATGGGAATGTAAATCTGATTTCAAGTCCGTTTTTTAAAAGATAACCCAATCCAACGTCCTCTCTCAAAACCAGTTTAAGTGCTTTAATTGGAGAGAAATGCCCATTTCAATTCTGCCGCTGAACTGTGGAGCTGATCCATTCTAAGTACCTAAGTGGTCAGTTTTAAGAAATACATTTTTCCACAGCAGGAACGAGTTTCTCCATGCGTTTAAATGAACAAATCTTAATTTGCTTTGGTAGTGAGTGAACCGTTTAGAATGAGTTAAAGTTATAGATCAGTTGCTGTGTTGACGTCTGGTGATGCAGTTATAAAAGCAGCAAAGCATGAAGACACACATCGCGTTTGTGTGATTATCTTTGGTTGAAATGTTTCTTTAGCGCAGCAGAAATTGTTACAGTAATTACGACTTTATGCACTTTACATACTGTAACGCTAAGATGTTAGCCTGCGATCATTTTAATGAATAAACGTTAAAAACATCCATCGCGTGTGCAGAAGATCAAGATTTGGTAACATCAAGCCTCTGGTAGGTCAGTGACTGACATGTCTGTATATAACTGTGAGGCACAAATACATTCATTCAGTTTCACGTGTGTGTGTGTGTGTGTGTGTTCATTTGAAAGAGATGAAATAACTCAAGGATCTCTTGCTCTGACGTAACTTCAGTTTATTTGTATGGCATTTCAGCAGCAAGGCAGTTCAATGTGCTTTACATCACGGAAACAAAAACATCATAAACACATCAAAACGGTCACCAGTTGTCAGACCAGTAATAAACATTAAATTGTATCAAGTGAAAATATCAATACACATCAATTGTGTTTGTCAATGTTCCTGTTATGATGGGCTGAAAGCAACTCTAAACAGGTGGGTTTCTGTCTTGATTTAAAGGAACTCGTGTTTCGGCTGTTTTGCAGTTTTCTGGAAGTTTGTTCCAGATTTGTGGAGCATAGAAAATGAATGCTGCTTCTCCATGTTTGGTTCTGGTTCTGCAGAGTAGACCAGAACCAGAAGATCTGTGTGGTCTGGAGGATTGATACAGCAACAACAAAAATGTCAAAGTGGTATTACTGCAAATAATGGTGACATAATCCTGTGTATGTGCAGCAACACCTGTTTAACAGATTATAAAAGAGAAATGACCTGAGAAAAGTTAAAAAAAAAAACTCTTTATGGACATTTGATCAATAAATATTGAATTTCAAAGCAAAGTATTTGGTGCATTTTAGAGCTATTATTTTCTTATCCTCTGTGGTTAAAATTGGACATACAAACTTAAATGTAAACATAAAAAGCTCCATAATTAAATGACACCTTAACCAGCTTCTGGCATTGATCCTGGCTGAATATTGGACCGCTTTTCTCAGTGGTAGTTTAATGAAATGAGTTAGTCTGTTGTCACGCACCCAACGTTTAGGGTAGTCCATTGAAATCCAGTAGGGCTCAGGTCGTGGCTGGTCCAAAAGTGGGTTCCTGGGTTTGCTCTGGACATTGTGGCCAGCTTCGTTTCTTCTCAAGAGAACATTTCAGATAGATTGTTTGAACCTGAGCAAAATCAGATACTCTGACAGGACAAAGTTTAAAACAGCAGCAATGGTTCTGGAACGAACAAGCTAGACTCCTGGAGCCGCATTCCCAAAGCCCTGACCACTTTCTTTTCATTAAAAAAATGTCAATAAACAAAATAATGGTTAGAAAAAAATAAACCAACCACTGTCTATTTAAAAAAATGAAACAAGACATGGGAAACAATAAAGCAACCGCTTTAGGGGATCTCTACCAGTTCTTCCAGAATCACAGCAGAAGTTTTGATTTGGGGGAAACTAAATATTTGTTCGGGGCATCTGTAGATATTTACGTTTGCATTAATCATTTTGATTATGTTTGGATTAGAGCAAAAATGCAATCAGACCAAATGTGTGCTCCCATTACATGTTTGTTGTATAATCGTTCCATATTTATATCTCACCAGTGATGTCCTGGGTAGAAGCAGTTCCCAAACATGTACAGATTTATCTCTGCATTATGTTTTCAGCAAACCACGACTATAATTACCCACATATTTAAGGAGCAAAGTGACTGCAGTTTAACCTTGCAGTCGTCTTCTGCTCACTAAAGCAAATAGTCTCAGTTAAAGATGATTTATTTATCCAGTGGATGGAGGTGCTTAGCTGTACCTCTGAAATGCCGCCTGTCTAATCCTGAAGCTAACATAAAAGCACTGAACAAGCCGCTGTGCTGGTAATGAAATTGAGACGTTCCCAGTTAATCCGCTCACTCTGCTGTTACTAGAACGGGTCAGAACGCACATTCATGTGGCTTTCCAATGATCCCTTTTGTTCAGAACAAACTCAACATGTGGGCTTGATCTGAAAAAATATAGCGCAGGTGGCCGCTGGCATCCAACATCCAGACCTGTTCTGGTCAAGGCTTCCACCAGGAGACTGGGACGTCTCCGTGGCTCCCCGTGATGACCTGAGGTGGACTTTGTGGAACCAGAAGAAGAATTGAAGCCTTAAAGAAATTTTAAAATTATATCTAATGCTTGTTTTAGCCTTTCTCTTTGTATTATCTCATTTTGCGTTGTGTTTCTTTGTCCTGAGTAAATCTGGTTTTATGTAACAGTAATAATGTATTAATAAAAAACTTAAGGACAGGGCTGTTGCCTGGATCATCTCGAAATGTTTGATTCAATGCCTTGAAAAAATTACTTGAGCTAAAGAATTTAACTAAGTTTAAATTGAAATACAATGATAAAAGGTTTATTTGTAATGAAGTAAACCCTGAGAACCAGTACAATATTTAAAAAAATACTGCAAATAAGAATTTGCAGCAGTCAGGGTGTACCGACTATTTTTAACATGTATTATGTGTATTATATGTATTATTTTGTGTTTTTATAGTTTTCCATTGTTTATTTGAGATTCACAGATGTTTGTAAAAAACAAACAAAAAGGAATTCAGCCTTGAGGTGGTAGCAGTACTTGACCTTGAACAATAAAAAAACACAACATCTAAAGAAGGTGTAGCAGGGAAATCAAATAATCGGTGTGTGCAGTTTCCTGCTGGTGCAGATTTAGCCGTTTCCTCTCTCCCTTCGCTCCTGATCTCGGCTCTGCCTCCTGTCCAGGACAGTGGAGGGGTTCTGAACCCAACGAAAGGTTATGAGCAGATCCTCTCAGCTGCTCCTCTTCTCCCCCTGTAAATCCAACAAGGAAGGACTGATGTGGAAAAAGAACCTGGCTGCTGCGCAGATCGAGGCCTCCATGCTGCGCCGTCACATGTGTGACACTGCTACTTTGAAGTGGGGAGGAATTAAACAGCAAATCCCTGTCAGTACATGCTGCTTATGTAAGGAAATTACTTTTCCTCCCCTTTTTTTGGACTGGAGGCTTTTAATCTTTTTGGGTATGTGCAGCTTGGACTGATAAATTTCCCCCCTAAATGCTCTGCAATCTCTGCGTCCCTTCATTCAAGCGGGGAAAAAAGCTGCCATCTCCCTCATGATTCCCAGAATTAACCAGCGGCTAAGTGTGCATAATCATACATTTATAATCTCAAGTAATCTCGTGTATTATAATCACAGCAGGGTTCCAAATAAGATCTCCTTTTCATGGGTATCAAATGGAGGTCTGAAAAGCCATTTATAGGGATCAAATGTGCAAATGCTCTGATTACACCAAAATAAAGGATTATTGCTCATCAATGGGATTCATGGGTAGGGTCAGAGTAACCACTGCAGCAGGTTTAATCACATATACCTTTTTTTGATCCAAATTTAGACTGGTAGGCACGCAAAGTCAAAATTGACTGTATATGATCCAGGTTATAGCGGCTGCTGGTTCCAATTTTCCACCCTCGGTACACCCATGCTGTTTAAAAACAGTGTCAGCAAGATATAATTTAGAACAAACTGCATCATTACAAGCAATGGTTCTAAAAAAGAGGATGGATTTGGATTGCGATTCCCTGATTCATGCTAATCCTTTTTGGAACATTTCGGGCTCTGGCTTCTCAACCCCCCCCAGACAGTAGTGGCAAATGGCCGCTAACACTGAGCCTGGTTCTGCTGGAGGTTTCTTTCTGTTAAAGGGGGGTTTTCCTCTCCACTGTTACTACATGCACGCTCGGTATGAGGGATTGCTGCAAAGTCAATGACTTGATGTAATCTCCTGTGTTTCCTGAAACAGAAAATGGTTTGACCAATCCGTCTGTGGTTTAATTGAATAGAATTTGTAAAGTGCTTTGAGATGACATGGGTTGTGATTTGATACTATATAAACTGAATTGCGTGTAGCATTCAGTGTTAACCTGGGTGAAACTGAAACAAAGCCGGGTTGGTTGTCCGCTCCCCAGGGGACTTTGTTAAAAGGAACCAACGGTGGGAAAAAAGCCAGAAAACATGCCAATGCAGGACATGATATAACAGTGTGGGAGCAAAGCCAATCGTGTCATTTAATGGCGTAGGAATAGCAATAATGTGTTATTAGGGAAAGAAGAGTACAGGAGCCCATAGCTGAGGATATGACATTTTTTGTGTATTTGAACACAAGTCCCAACAGAGCTATTCTGTCACTCCTAGGATTTTCTCACCTTAGTGTTCGGTCTTTCCTTGCTTGGCCTAAATAATGCACCTGATCAGACATTTAGCTGTCTCGGCGCACCCGTGGCGGAGCGGTTAGCGCGAACCATATTAGGAGGCCTTTAGTCCTTGACGCGGTCGGCCCAGGATCGACTCCGACCCGCGGTGCTTTGCCGCCAGTCTTCCACCCTCTTCCTGTCAGCTCACTGTCAATAAAATGTGTGCCACTAGAGCCACAAAAAATAAAAAAATTAGCTGTCTCCATGCTCCTAGTTTTAGATTTCCCTCTCACATCTAAATGTTTACTTTCTATAGGCTAGGCCTGATTAAGAATTGCTCCTTAGAGGAGTGGCGCCACCAGGGTGCCATGTCCTGGCCACACCACACGGCAGTGTAAATTGTAGTAACATCAGTTTAGCATTTCATCCCATTATGCACAGCCAGAAAGGCAGCTGCTCTTCTTGACCTTCTATTGCACTTTTATTTGTATCTGCCAGTATCTACTTTCCCCTACTAATTGTTTTGTTTTCCAATAAATCAATAAATGTACACCTTATTCCTAATATAATTACACAATAGAAAGGAAACTCAATATATATATATATATATATATATATATATATACACTGTATATATGCACATATATATATATATATATATATATATTAGGGCTGGGCAACGATTAAAATATTTAATCGCGATTAATCGCACTGATTAATCGCGATTAATCGCATTGTATTTACAAACTCCAAGAATGAATTCAAAAGTAGTGTAAAGAGCACTTTTATTTTAATGTTCTGCTGCCATATGAACAAAAGTGTTGTAACATTTGTAGCACTTATCAGTAACACATATTTAGTGTAAAGCTCAACTTAAACATGTAAAACAAAAAATAGCAATAATAATAAATTAAAGCTTATTGCCACTGACAGGGAATTCTCTTTATGGGGAAAAAATCTACCAAAAACAGGCAATTTCTGAGGTAACAGCAGGGAGCAGCATTACCATTTTATGTTCAATACCAAAGTTTAACTTGGCAGTGGTTACAACTAACTTGTTTCTGTCATATTCGATGCTGGAAGAACTTTAAACTGAAATGCTTGCTAACTCGATATGCTTGCGTTTATTTGACGTTGACACGCGGTTTTTTGTTGTTGCTTTCTCGCGCGCATATAGTGAATGGCAGGGGGAAAACAGGCAAAAATACATGGATACTTTGAAACGAGAAGCGACTTCACCGACGGCGTCGATGCAGACCCCCCCCCCGCTCCGCTCCGCTCCGCACAAAACTTGTTCCGGCCGCCAACTCACCGCCTCGCCTCGCCTAAGCTCGCTCGCGGTACCTGCGGGAAACACCGCCTTCCGCATGTCAGCTGTGTTTTTTTCCGGCCAGCACCTTTCTTCCTCTTTGAATCCGAGGCTTGGCTGACAGCGAGGTTATTGGCGCATTATCGCCACCTACTGTTCTGATTCAAACCCCTACACCGCAGCAACAGACCTTCACAAAATAAAAGCATGTGACCAACATGCGTTAACGCGCGTTAAAGAAAATATCGCCGTTAATAGTCTAATGAGTTAACGCGAAATTAACGCGTTAACTTGCCCAGCCCTAATATATATATATATATATATATATATATATATATATATATATATATATATATATATATATATATATATATATACACTGTATATATGCATATATATATATATGCTTCACCACAACTGGGTATATATCCAAACTGCTAAATTTGTCTCTCTTGTAAGCAAAGCAATACGACAATAAGGAAAGTGTAGTAGTATCAGCCCTTTTTTCCAGCCAGCTGACAAACACTGTGCAGCAAAAGTTTTTTTGGGCTACCATGTTTTGCTCTGTTAAGCCAGAGAAAATTAAATTTCAAGAAAGCTAAGTTAGTTTTTTGTCTTTAGGGAAACTATTCCTCACTTTTATCAATATAGCTAGTCTAACTATTGCCATCATGCAGGTTTTACAAATGCACATGGTTTTATCGCGTGAAAACATTTCAATCTTTTTGTCACTGCTTTTGGTTGGCCCTATAATGTAGCTTGTTTGACGATCTTCAGCTCAAAAATGAGTCAACTCTAAGAATCTTACATCTGGACTAAAAATGGAAAGCCTGTTGTTAATGCCAGGGATCACAGTCAACACTGGGGGCTGAGCACCCCTAAAGGTCAGATCCTAGAATCGCCCCTGTAGGCGTTTACTTAAGTCTTTAAGACAGATTTCTACCAAGTGGAATCGTGGAAGGAGTTGAAACTGAAGGGGATTTTCACCATGGAATCAAAAGATGAAGAGCTGTGACTACTTTTGAAAGATATCTGTCAAAATCTGAGGTGTTGCTTTGAGCCCAAGCCAAGGTATCCTCATTATGCTGGCACACTTTCTGGGTGGCAGAAAGCGTCTTTCCGCGGCTCTAAGGCTTCCACTGTCCAAATAAAGCCGTTTTTTTAAAAAAGCAACCTTCCAGAAACGTCTCCTTAGACGCTTTGCAAAGGCCTGAAAAGTCAGAGCGGCGCAGAGCGTGAAGTGGGCGGAGCTCACGTTAGAGCTCTGCCCGCGCGCGCCAGACGCGAAGCGGGCGCGCGCGGGCAGAGCTGGTGAGAGAGCGGCAGATCACAGCCCTGGCTCAGCTGTGGGGTTCCGCTGAGACCAACAGACCCTGCACCAGTTCGCATCCACGGGTTGGATCCATTTAAACCTCAGAGCAGAGATGGAAAATACAACAAGCTTCAACCTGCGATCACGTTAGTCTATTCTTTTAATTTCTAATTTTTTTATTTTATTTTTTTACTTTATTGCAGGAGAAGATGAATTTCCCACTTTCTCTTGAATTGGACTTTTAAATACCAGCATCTGGAGAATGCTTCACTTCTAAAGGAGGCGGCCCAGGAGATATTTACCATGAATGCCTATAATTTGTCTGTCCTGAACGCCACCAATGATGCTCAGGGCCACCTGTTCTCTGGGACCACAGACGACCCCCTGTACAAGCAGTACAAGCCCCCCGTGAAGGAGCTCATCCCTTTACCGAAGGGGGTGCTGTATCTGATCATGGCAGCCCTGGTGGTTGTTGGCATCGCCTATGCCATCGTTGGGCATCTCATCCGGGATCTGGCCATTGACATAGCAGGTACTGAGCTGTTCCACCATGCAACCTCAGGTTTTACTTTAATCATGCAGAGCTTTACACGGCATCATCGCTCAGGATGGTCACATATGTCCCATTCATTTTGGCCTGTAGATACATTCAATCTGTTTATTTACATTTTCCGAGGATGGTACGGTTTATGCAAGGAACAACTTTAATAAATTTGGTGTTTCAAGTTAAAAAATTATTGTGGATTTTCCCTCAATCCGAACAGGGTTAAAATGACGCAGGCTTTAAATAAAGGAGCTCTCTGTTAAAATGTCCTTTTTTGTTATGTCAACACCATGATAGGTCATTCTAGCTGGACGATAATTCAATAACCGTTTCGATCGATACACGTGTGGTTCAGTAGAAAACAAGGGGTCAATAAAAAGTTCAATAGAAGAACAGTTTTCCTTCCTTTTGCATTCTAGCCATGTAGGTCAGTACTACAGTCATTACAGCCTCCCAACCAATCACAACGCAGACACAGGAACGCTCTGTCACCCAGCTTCAAAGACTTCAGAGGTATTCTCTCTTTTTTTAAGACTTACAGTTTTGGTAAAACGTTAGTCGAATAAAAGTTTATCTTTGAATCCAAAGTTCTTAATTGAATTTAAAAATAGACCATTAAGCAACAGCATAAAATGGCCAGGGCTGCACTTAAAGCATAGGTTTTGAATTTGTTTGATAGTTATCGATATCAATCAAAATTATTTCTATTTTATCGATATGCTCTGTTTCTATATCGCTCAGCCCTGAATCATACTGTACGTTTTTTTCTGCACAATTTAGCTAAAAAACAAACACATTTATCAGGTGTAGTGAGTGAGGTGCTATATATATAGAATAACATTAGAACCTTGTTAACCTATTTTATAACCTTGTTGCATAAGCGTACACACCCTGATTCATTTTCAGCATGCTGTGGTCTTGAGTTTACCTGCATCTTTTGACTAAAGCCATAGTTTGTTGACAGGCTACAAAGGATCCTGTTGTACAAAGGAAATGGGTCCAAACAGCATTATTTATACACCTTATTATTTATAACTGGAGGCAACAGTAACATTACAAATGCTAGGAATTTCTCCAAAGTCATTGACGGGACGGGGCGGAAAACGTTTGGGCAGACTGCCGCCGAGAGGCCGACAACATCGCTGAAGGAGGTGCTGCGATTTCTAACAACTATTGGTCGCGTTGCGCATGTAATAACAGACTCTATGTTCTCTATGTATCTGGACTAACCAAAATGTGTAGTTGTGGGACAAAATTCCTCGAGCTTGGTTTGGCACAAAAAACACCGTACCCACGGTGAAACGGGTCGGTGGTAGCATCATGCCCTGGGATGACTAACTTCAGATGGGATAGGGGTTTTCATTAAAAGTGGGAAAAGTTATGACTATTTTTAAGTATCTGTCAGTTTAGACCACAAACCTTTGGGATTCTGCCAGAAAGCTGAAGATGAGTCTTTATGTTTCAGCATCACTGTAAATCCGAGCATGCATCCAAATCAACGAAATGACAAGTTCATTAGAAGAAAAACGACAATTTGGAATGCTCCAGAGCTGAATCTGATTTGGAAATCTGTCAGATCACCACAAGAGGATAATACGTCCTCACAGTCTTATAGATTTCAGCTCAGTTTAATAGATATGGAGGCAAACATTTGCAAGACAAGTGCAAATATAGTCGAGGCACGAGGCAGACAGATTGCCGCCATGGAAGACCCAATGCTGAAACTGAATCATGCTCCAGTAAAACTATTCAGTTAAAGATGTGCATGTGTGCAACCAAGTTATTGTATAATTTTAATTTCTTTCTTCCAACAGAGTAGTTGTTTTGTTTAATCACATTGTACAGGATATATTTCCCATTATATGTGGAAAACAGTTTTTAAAAGATTTATCATGCTTTTTTTTTTTTTACTTATCAGAAATCTGGAACTCTGATGGGTGAGAACCAGAGTGAACGTATACGCCACATGTTAAAATGCAGTCTTTCTTAGCAAGCTGCAGTGAAACCTCACACTCTGTGTGGCCCTCAGCAAGGTTCTGGCATAATTCTGACACCTCAGCATGATGTGGCCTCAACCATGCTTGACAACTGGTGAAGAAGTCTTCAAGAATTTCAAGCTCCACCCTTACGTGAGCGGGTCTTGTCCACGTCGTCGTGCAACCGGCTGAGTCTGCGCCTCCTCCGGTCAGGAAACGTTACCCCAGGAGGCTCGTCCATGCCACCTGATCGTTGACGGAGACACTGGTGTTCCAGCACCTGCCAGTTTATGATGTTGTTCTAGTACAGCTTAACCGATATCCTTAGTTTTATCACATGTGATTGTTTTGGTCAGATCAGCGAAATACGGATTATGAATGGAACGTTTAAAAGATGGGTCAGTGCCAGGAAACCAGTCTGATGAATTAGACAATCAGTCCTGGCAAAATGAGCGATCCAGATCTAATTCCAATTGTGTCAAGGCCTTGATGGTGGCTATAAAAAGTGTGATTTCGCTGCTACTTGTTAAAGGACATTTAGTCAAATATCACTGGAGTGGATGAGTATATTTCAGCCTGGATTTCTGGATTAGAGAAAATCCACAAGAAGTGCTTTTAAAGTTCAGAAAAGAAAGCTTTGAATGCGTCACTGAATCCCAAATTTAATGGCATATTCAGGCCGGCGATGAGCGTAAAGCTCTGAGCAGCACTGGAGGTTAAAAGGTGATGCAGGGCTGCAGTCGCTGTAATGACAACATCCATTCAGTCCCAAAGCTAAGGTCCATTTCTTTATGTTTTACCTGTATTGTGCATCAGCAGACGCTTCAGCTGAACCTGTACATGATTTATTCTCACTATCACTGCCTGTCTTGGTCAGAATGCCTGCTGGGACCAACTGGGGATGAAGAAAAGAACACGGACAGAAACCCGCAGCATCCCACGGGCTTCGGCCACCCTCCGCATCCCTTCGCCCACAACGCCTTCCACGTGTGGGACCAGGACGACGTGGTCATCCCTCTGTCTCGGGAGGAAAGCCCCCAGAGCAGTCCGCTGCTGCTGGCTGCCATCCCCTACATCCCCTCCTTCATCCCACACCCACACAGCCCGCCGGCCCACTGTCCGCTGGCCTCCTCGGACAGCCCAGGACCGTTCAGGGGGCTCGCCCCACCAGGGGATTTCTGAATCTGACGACGGTGTGTTAACTGTTATGTGTGAAACACAACGGGATGGTCTGCAGCTGGAGACTGAGACGACTGATTCTCTAATAAGTCAAAGGATCCATCAGTGTTCTGCCTCATGATCCAAGACTGATGTTTCTTACGTGAAGTATGCAGTGCTGTGAAAATGTAATTACGGCTAAACCGATTCCTTCGGTTTTTGCTTTTTTTTGTCACACTTAAATGTTTCAGATCATGCAGCAGATTTTAATGTCAGATAAAGAAAAACTGAGTACATATGATGATGATGATTTAATTTTTAAGGGGAAAAAAAGCTATCCAAACCAAACCCAAATGGGACAAAATATAATTGGCCCAGTCTTAATTAATCACATTCGGTTTGTTTGATTTCACTGACCTGAAGAGAACCTGCCTGACAACATGAAGTAGGCCAGAAACTCTTGACAAGCAAAACTTTTTGTAGAAGGATCCAAATAAACTCAGGGACTGGTGAGAAAAAAGGCATAAAGACATCTATTAGTCTGGAAAGGGTTAGAAAGCCATTCCTAACGTTTTAGGACTTCAGAGAACCAGAGTGAGAACGAATTATCCACAAAGGAAGAAAGTTTTGGGGAAATTTTTTGCCAACCGTCAAAGAGTGAAACGGTTTGGAAGATGTTCCTTTAAATCCGTAGTTAAAGTACAGCATGTCAGAAAAAGGACGTCATACCGACAATAAAACATGTTTGGCGGTTGAGGGTCTTAGCTGCTTCAGGATTGGGATGACTTGCTGTAATCAACGTAACCACGAATTCTGCTAGACTAGAATCATCCTGATGGTGTCTGGCTCACCATCAGTTCATGACCTCAAGCTGGTTGGTCATTCAGCGGGAAAACAACCCAAAAACGCCACAGCAAGTCCTGCTCCGTACAGCAAAGGCAAAAAAAGAAGGATTCAAAATGGCCTAGTCAAAGCCTGGAGTTAGATCTTCGTTGTTTAGATTATCTAAAACATATGAGAGCGACAAAAAAGCAACCGGAAGAAATCTGTGAGCGGGAAATCCAAAGATTACTAAAGGAACTCACAGCAGGATTAGTTTGCAAATTGTCTGACTGTGCGTTGCACAGACAAAACCAAATCGGTAGCTTTCATGGGGGGAGAAACACTTTCTGTTCAGGCTGACATGATTGCTCCATCCGTTCTGGCACTTACGCGACGAGAGATTAGCTGGAAAGTCAGAGTTCAGGATTTTGAGCTTTTTTCACATTAAAGGGCATGTTGTACATGTGAAATGTCGTCCTCCTTTGTGGCACTCGTTCGGTTTACGTAACGTGGGGGTGTGTTAAGACAGACCAGATGGCCGCCGGGTCTGTAGACTGTTATTTCAAGGCACCGGGAGATTAGTGTAAGAGGAAGACTTAACGGAGTTTTGGCGATCCAGCGTGTGCGCACACGGGACGCCTTTAATCCGGCCTTCCTTGCCGCAGGTGTCGCACGCAGCCGCGGATTCCCTCGGCCTGACCCGAGCCAAACAATGCAGCTTATGGCACCAAAGCATATAGGGCTGGCTGGCAAGGTTAATCTGACGTCAAATACCGGCTCGTGGAAGCTTCGGGGCTTCTTAAGAGGAGGAGGAAATTTGTAATCCCTGCTTACCTTTGCAGCTGTTTTCAGAACCTCTTCCTAGAAGGTTTACGCACAAGAATGCAGCGCCCTGTAAAAGCGTTTATGTCCTCTCGATCTTTTCCTCACCGCCACATGTCTGTGGATTTCAGCGGGGCTTGATGCGATAGGCCAACACAAAGTAGCACACGTTCGAGTGGAAGGAAAAGGAAACAAGAAACTTTGAAAAGGTGCGGGCGCACAGCTCGGGTCCCTCCGCCTCAACACAGATCTGCAAGTCTTTTGAAGGTTCGCACGTCTAGAAACTGCTCATGCTGAGACGGATTTTCACTGAGATTTATGTCAGGACTTTGACTAGGCCATTCCCACACATGAGAATGCTTTGGTCCAAGCCGTCGCGTCAAAGCTCGGGCTGAACGTGTGGGGTTACTGTCCTGCTGGAAGACGCCTCTCCGCCTTGTTCTCGAGTCTTTTCCAACCTCTGAGGTTTTCTCCCAGAACTGTATTTAGCTTCACATTACTTCTGATCTCCTTCCCAGGGAAGTCATTGCCACCGCATGATCCGGCCACCACCATGTTTCAGCACAGGGGACAGAGTGCAGCTTTAGTCTTTGTCCAGACATATAGTGGTGTGCATGTTTTGTTTTAGCCATATCTGGCCTGAGCACCTTCCTTCTCCTACATGTTTGCTGCATCCACCCACATACCTTAGTGTACACTGCAAATGGGACTTCTTGCGGCATACTGGCAACAATGGCTTTGTTCTTGTTACCCTACCAAGACCAGAAGTGTCACGTTGAGAGATTTTTCCACCCGAGTTGGTGATGGCAGGAGCTCCCCCAGAGATAGCACGGGCCTCCTGCTTACTTCTCTGATCAGCACCCTTCCTTTCCCCAACCGGCCAGTTTCAGTCAATTACACACATGACCATGCAGCAGCAGTCTGATCACTGCACATTATTTAGTGGCATCAGAGTAAAGGGGGCTGGATGCGTCTGCTTGTCACACTTTAAGCCCGACTGAAGTCCTGCAGTGAAAGCTTACCGAGGTAACCCGAGGGCTGAACTTCCCCTGAACTTTCCTCTCAAGCGGTGCGCGCAAGGAGGGGGTGCCCCGACCGGGCAGGAGTGAGACGAGCCGCGAGTCAACAGGCGAAGTGTTATTGTGAAGGAAGAAGAATGAGAGATGCGAAGTGGGAAAATGACACGTTAAAGCAATGTCACACAAAGTAGTTCTGAAAAACATGACCCAGAGTAGCTGGGGAAGCACTCTTAACCCCCTCCTGGTCTTCGCAGCCTTTCCAAGAAGCTGGAGCGTCAGATTTAATCCAATATTCTAGGAAATCCCAACTAAACAAGTCTGCCAGACAACAGACCTGACTGGGTGTAAAAATAGTGCGGTAATCTGCATGTGGAAAACACGGCATACGTCAGTACGTGCAGTCGTTTCGGGATTTCGCTTACGGGTTTCTGAAACACTGAACTGGGCAAAAATAGTCGGCTCTATGAAATCATCTACTCGGAAAAACAAATCGCGCCTTCAGCGTTCAAAGGCTGAATCTGCACCAGCCTCCAAATACAGAAACTATCAACTCATTTGAATGTAGTTTTAACACCAAAAAAAAATACCACAGATCCTGTTTTCATGATAGTCAATATTTTATTATGGGCACTGACTTGGCTTTTAGAAACCTGGGTAATAATAAACCATAAGACAATTTCTTTCAACATAATCACACCTCACATGTTTCTAAGTGTGTTTGTGTTCACCACCTGCCCCCTACTCTGACACTAAACAAAGTCCAGAGGAACAAACTGTCTTCCAGTTCTACGAAGAGTCCACCTGTGTGTAATCTGTCCGTTCTGTGAAGGCTGACAGGGGTTGGGTTATAAGCTCTGAACATCTCAGAGCTCTGCTTGATCCCTTGTTTGGAAAAAAAGAAGCAAGGAAACTCCAAACAGCAACTCCACCTAGAAAGATTAGGTTGAGAAGCAACCAAATAGCCCGTGGTAACTTTGGAGGAGCTGCAGAGATCCACAGCTCAGACAGAAAGCCGTTGTTGGAAGTCTTTAGCGGTCCTGTTAGCGGAGACTGGACCAGAAGGTTCAGCTTCATCAACATACAGCCAAAGCCATATAGGAATGGTTTAGATCAAAGGGGGGAATTATTCATTAGAACGGCCCAATCAAAGTCTGGAACGAAGTCCAATTGAGAATGTGTGGCATACTTTAAAAGTTGCTGCTCCCCACACTTTTCCCGTTAATATATAGAAGAAAAAAACTTAAATATTTTGTTTTTCTTCCACTTCACGCTGTGTGCTACTTTGTCTATCACATAAAACTCCAAAGAAACACGTTGACGTTTTTAGCTGTAAAGTGGAAATGGAAAAAGGTTAAAGGTGTATGAATTCTCTACCAAGGCACATCATGTGCATATATTATACAAGGGAATTTAACCATATTTAACAAATGACAAAGAAGATGGGTTGCTAGAAAAAGCTTTATTTTTGCCCTCCCCCACATCTCTAGAGTTGCCTTTTTCCTGTACAAGATAAGTTGGGTAAGATGGTATAAAAAGAGTTTGCCATGTTTGACAAAGATGGACTCTACTGTTATGCTACTTCTAGGAGGTAAAGCTCCAAGAATATAAAAGAAGACGAAAGCCTCCTTCCCACAGCTCCTTTCAGACCTGGACAAGGAAAAATCGGGGGGGGGGGGGGGGGGGGGCGGGGGGGGGGGGGGGGGCTAGGCTAAAACGGGTCCACTCAAAATATGAATAATGTCATGAGAAGGGTTGAAGCTCAGGAGTCCAGGCGACATATGGGGCTGTCGTAGACCATCTGCAGGTTCACCTTGTGTCCCACCAGCTCTCTGATGTTGTTGATGCCGTATTTGATCATGGTGGGCCTGCGGATCAGAGGAGATGGCTGCGTCAGCAAAAGCACAATGCTGCTTCCAGGGAGGAGTTCAACACAAGGCCTTCTGTCGACATTGAGACTAAACTTTGACCTTTGACCTGGGTAAGCCCGCTGCTTTCATAGTATCACATTTTTTCTTTCTATCTGGAATCCTGGAAGATCTCACAGGATCTTATGACATGAACTTGCTATTGTTGTTGTTCATAGTCTATATAGAGACATATAGGTCAGACTGGGGAGCTAAAATTCTGTAGGACTTAAAGGGCCAAATATTTTTCTTCCCATCAGAATTGGTGGACCTGGTTGGTTTTGTAGGACAGACGTGGCTTTTAACAACAGTTAAAAGCCCTGGATCAACGCTAGCCTGCTCTCTCCATTCCCAAACCAGACGTTCATGTGTGCTTAAGATGGGTGTCATGTTTTAACACCCAACCGTGCCCACGTTTCCACCATCTTATGATGCTGCCTCCACCATGGCTGAAACTTGGTGAAGCTTTTCAGGCTTATAGAGGCCAATGAAAACTTTAAGGTTGTCATTTTCGGGCCGCTGTGTGGCTTTTGGACCGGGGGCTTCTTCCCTGTGAATTGTCCTCTTACGACACCTGGGTCCCGTTTCAGAAAGAATGGCCGATCTCCCCGGAGTAGAAAGCAGCTAGTCAGAGCGCATTGATTACGTGTCTAGCTGCAACCCAACAGGCGTCAATAGGAAGTTGCAGCAAATCAAGATGAAGTATGAAAATACAGTTTAATCAGGTAAGATCCAGTTATAAGTTATTCTTATGTTTAACCTTAATCAACTAAAGCATTAATTGGCTATAGTCAACATTTACAATTGATGATAGGTTAGTGAGTTACTAAAATAACTGATATGCCCATTCATCTTTTTGGCAGCATTTGGCTTCACACATCCTTCTAAAAATGAGCTGACACTGATTTTCTTGTAGGAGTAGAATCTGTACCCACTTCACTTTATATTAATCACGTAGGCTATATTTATATTTTAAGTTGAAGTAAAGGTGTCGTTATTCAAATTAAGGAATGTGCCGTAGCACAAAGGGTTTTGGGTAGAAAAATACATGAATGGACAATTAGAGCTGGAAGTCTCCAAATTTGATCCAGAATAAACTATTGCTTTGATTCTGTGTCGTTTTATTAATATTGTGGGCCTCTGACTATGGAACGCCTTTAAACTGAATGCAACAGTAACATTCCTGACAACGAGACATACAGCTGCCTCTGAAAGATTTTCTGCGTCATCTACGTTATTAAAAAGCTGCTGTTGGCATAAAAACAAAGAGCAGCACAAAGAAATTGTTACGTCCCCTTGCTGTGTTAGAAAAGCGATGTACGGGTTGAGAATATCGAGACAAATCAACGACAGCGGTGAAAAACAGTAACGATTGAAAATATATTAATCCAGAAATGATAAGACATTTAATCGTGGTCTGATCAGCCTCTCCCGACAGAGATGTCTGTGGAGTATTTGCGCTCCAGCATACAGGCTCCTCCAGAAAAGAACACCTTTTCTGACACTTCCTTGTGCCAATTTTAGCCAAAAAGAACCCAAATAACTCTGCTCAGGAGCAGGCTTGGTTTACTGAGTAATTTGTTGCCATATTTTGACTCAGCGTGAAGGCTTCTGAGCTTTCTGAGATGGAAAAGCCAGGGTATGCAGGAATTACCCCAGAAATGACTCTGGGTATCCACCAACTATGGGGATCCACTACCTCTGCTGAGTTGGTCAAAATGCAGAAGAAAAAAAAACAACAAACAGTTTGCAATGAGTCATTCATGTTTAACGCGCACACTCACCTCTCCAGAGAGAGGCCCCAGGCTATTACTGACACGTCCTCAGGGAGACCCATGGGCAGCAGCATCTCTGGTCTGAAGACCCCCGAGTTGCCCACTTCCACCCACTTTTTCAGTCCTGAATTGGCCAAAAGAGAGAAGATTAAGACAAAACTCACTGAAATAAATGTAAACATCAAAAAACATACCGACTGCAGCACAGCCAACAGAAACATCAGGGGAAACAAATATACTCAACAGCTTAAAATACCTTAATATGGACTTCTT
Organism: Fundulus heteroclitus; assembly: GCF_011125445.2. NCBI lineage: Eukaryota > Metazoa > Chordata > Actinopteri > Cyprinodontiformes > Fundulidae > Fundulus > Fundulus heteroclitus. The sequence continues at coordinate 31,095,069 of NC_046376.1, read as the reverse complement.
CTAAAGCTAAGCATCAGGTTTAAGCTTTTTAATGAGAAATTTCTCATTTCCCAACATTAATGCTCCCCAACCAGCCGCCTTTACATAAACTTAGAAAAACCGATGAACTGTTGCTCATATGAGCTACATGTCCTAACGTGGGCTGGATGTTTAAGCTGCAGGAGATTTTCCAGAGCTCTGGTATACCTTCATGGTAGCTGAACACTTCCATACTGGGCTCTGTGTAAGGGTTGTAGGCTGGCTTGAAGCGTAGCTTGGTTATTCCTGAAAGAGACGGAGCACAGGGAACATTTGTGTGACGATGTCTAGTGATGTCCATTCAGTGAAATAAAATGCAGACCAAAGCTTTTTTTCTCGTTGCTCTAAATCTGTTTTCAATCCCACATCTGACTGGTCCACTTTTTAAAACACATACCTAGTTTGGTGAAGAACTGGTGGAGCACCCCCATGAGGTCGCCCAGGGTCAGGCCGTAGTCGGCCACCACCCCTTCTATCTGGTGAAACTCTGCCAGGTGGGTGGCATCCAAGGTCTCGTTCCTGAACACCCGGTCGATGGAGAAATACTTGACAGGGGTGAACTTTTCCTGGAGGATGATACCGCGTCGTGAGAGGAGCATCATGGGTAATAACGCTACAAGGACACATCTGGAAGGGTCGGATTGAGGTTGATTCCCTTTTAGAGACCAGCATTAATGAACCAAAGTACAAGAACTGTCTTTTTAGGAAGGAATCCCATTTAGAGTCTGAAAAAGGTTAATGCCCGAGTTCTTAACTAATCTAGTGATTGCAGGGAAAGATGCGCTGTTTGTGTTGAAATTATTTCTTAGTCTCAGATTAGATCTGAAGTATTTGAATTGGCTGGAAAACATGCCCCCCCATCATCATCAGCCCTCCACCATCATGCTTGACTGTTAGGATGAAGCATTTGTGCTGATATGTTTTGTTTAATATATAACTAGTAAAATAAGCACCATTATTTTTCACTCTCTGCCAGAATGGTTTAGTTCTGTTTTTAAATTTTTCTAATATGTTATATTATTGCTTATCTAAGGTTTCATGGCTTGGCAAAAATAGCTTTGAACCAATTGAAGGCCTGAATCCTTGGTAACTGTTGCTATGTTTGGACACATCACCTAAAGGAGACCCATTGCCTTTCCTCGTGCTCTCGCCCGCCCTCGCTGCATGTGCTGCTCACCTGCTGTGCCAGCTTGTACAGCATGCGCGCGCTGACAGCCGTAGTGTGCGTCCGCAGGATGTTCTTCCGAGCCTCCTCGATCTTCCAGTCGTATTTGTACCTGAAACGCAGCATCGGTTAGACCCAGATCTGTGGCAGGAGAGCAAACGCCGCCATGCTGGTTAGTTAGTAAGCGCGCCTCACCCTTGTGAGCCGTAGCCTCCCTCTGAGTGGACCTTCTTCACTCTCTCCAGGTACTCCGGAGGGAACTCATGAGCGAGCGCCGGGTCTGAAGTGTGACGTTCTGAGTCAGTGACCACCAGAGATGCTTAGGGGAGCGCTGGACAACGTGTTTGTTGCCGAAACTCACCGGACAAGAAGAAGGTGTCGTGCTGGTCCCTGGCTGGGTGCTGCTGGGGCTGGAACAGAGAGTCAAAGTTCCAGAAGGAGCTCTCTATGAAGTTGTTGGTCGGCATCTCGGAGAAACTGCAGGACGGAGAGATGGGTGGTGCTCGTTTTTAGCAGAGTTAAATCTTTATCTTGCTCTAATTCAGCGTTGGGCAGCTTCTCACCCCATCTCCAGGAAGATCTGCCTGAACTGAGTCCGCACCTTCATCAGAGGGTGCAGGTGGCCGCAGTCGGGGGCCACGCCCATGGCCTCAAAATTGTACGGTTTAAACTTCTTCTCTTTCCAGCTGCCGCTACAACACAACAGACCGATCAGACAGCAGCTCTCCATGCGATCCTCCCCTCCCTCCCACGTCAGGTAACAGGAGCTTAATCCCTCTGCCTATTCATTTAGGATGCTTTTTAATCAGCAGCCAAATCTATGAAAGCATCAAATCTATGTACCGCATTGGGCAACATCCATCTGAACTTTGGGCCGTGGGAAAACGGCACATCTGGAGGCTGCTTTTAGGAAAACCCTCTCTGCATAATATTTTCAATCAAACACGAAAACCTATCCAGTTTAAATAGAAAAGGCTCGACTGTTAAAAATGTTTCTCCGGTGGTCAGGATTTAAATATGGAAGCTGGGTAAAGAGCAGAGAGAGACGTGTAGATGGGGATGGTTGGAGAAACAGATTTATGAACGGGTGGACAGAGCTAGATGGACAGAAGGATGGGAATAAACTCCAGAAGTCTTTAAAAGTTTTTAAAAAAGGCCATCTGTTTGTCCTGCTCTGCCTTTAGGACAAGGTCCATAACTGTGGACTTGTCCCCATGTTTGAGCAGATGTTCCTCTGCGTCCTCCGTCCGAGAGCCTGGACACGGTCACTGACTGACAGAGCAGGCCGGACCGGACGCCGTGTTCAGTTCTGTGTGTTCGATCTATTGGGGACTTAGTGCAGAGACTCACGTGGCGATCATCTCCGGGGTGAGCTCCGTCTCCTGTTTGGTTATGGTGGTGCTGAAGGAGCTTCCCTTTGCGATCCAATAAGACTTAACAGTGCTAGAAAAAACAAACAAAGTGACTTCACACATCTGTCACAGCAAGGTGGAGGGTTATGCAGTGGCATAGGGCTGGACGATAATTCAATAACAATACATATCGATCGATAGACGTATATCGATGATAGAAAAACAAAAGGGTCAATAAAAAGTTCAATAGAATAACAGTTTTCCTTCCTTTTGCATTCTAGCCTATCATGTAGGTTAATATTACAGTCATTACATCCTCCCAACCAATCACAAACGCAGACCCAGGAACCAAGCTCCGCCCCTTCAAAGACTTCACTGTTCTTTTTTCTTTTTTTAAAAACTTGCAGTCTTGGTAAAAAGTTAGTTGAATAAAGAGTTGATTTGAATTCAGTGTTTGAATGTTCTGCATCTAAAAATAGGTCGCCAAGGCTGCACTTAAAATATATATTTTGAATTTGTTGATAATTATAGATATCGATCAATATGATTTCTATTTTATCTGTATGCTTCTTTTTTTCTATATCGTCCAGCCCTACATTGATATTTATGATGAGTGGATGGAAAGAAATCACTTCTAAACAACAATGCTCTCATAGCGCTTCGAAGAAAAATTGTTTCACTTATTTTGTTAAAAACTATTATAATTAAAAGGTATAGTGGACAAATTTTATGGAAATGTAGGTAACAAACGCACAAGCCATTATCTGATAACTGTGCATGTGCTCTCATTTCTTTCTGAGGCCTTCCTCTTCTTCTCATAAACTTGGACGCGGTTTGCTTCTTCAGACTCACAGCCCTTTTTAAAGTATGAGCGAGAGCAGCAGAGCTACAACGAACAGCTGGCTAACACTGAGGCTAACCGGATACATAAACACTAGAAGTGCTCACACGCAGCCAGGAAGCAGAAACTAACAATGAAGGTGTACGCACGCTGGCGTTACGTCAGCGCCTCACAATAATTGGCCTGTGGGACAACCAATAGATAAGGTGATCCCCCCAGAATGAACTAGAAAAACATGGTTCACTGTACCTTTAAGTGGTTCTAAAGGGACTGTATTTAAAAGTCTAACTTTTCAAAAATAATTAGTTGTAAATTATACAACTGCAATAAAAATGCATGAATTTAAAAGGGCTTTCTGCACAGCATTGCTAGGCAACGCCAATAAATGTGGCTGCCGCTTTAAATCCACTGCCAACATTGTTTGATTTCATATGTGCCCGTCAATTTAAAAAAAAAAGGTTTTAATCGCTGCTGCTCTGATCAAAGGGGAACATTTCCAGAGAGGAAAGAAAGGAGCGATGCTTAGTTAGATGTGTTTTGCACACGGGTCTTTTGGCCACCGGTCAGCGGGACAAGGCTTCTTAGGTAAGAGTATTTAGTGAAAACATAAGTTGGGATAAATCCGCAGCATATTTCTGTCATCCAACATCCAAATGTTCCCGTCCAAGCTACGCTGGATAATCTTCTGTTCTTTTACATGGATAACACGGTGAAAACAGCCAGCTTAAAACTGATTGCTGACGTTATCCAATCAGCTGCTTTAAATGAGTTGTAAGTGTGATAATAAAGATAATAAAGTGTAAGGTACTATGGATAGTTTGAGACCACTAGATAGCAGATTTCTAAAACATGAAAAGAGCGGTTAAAATGTTACGCCTCGTTAAAATTTTGGAAGCGGCGCAGTCAACAAACAGCAAACCTTCTGCTGCCCCCTACAGGCAGGGACGTGTACACAGGAATCCCTGCTCCATAGAAGTGAAGACCTACACTTCAGCGAGGAGTTTTCTCTTCTTCAGCTCATTCTTCTCCTTCTCGTCGAGCTGAGCGGCGTCGCCCCGTTTCACCAGCACCAGCTTCTCTCTGACCTGGTCTTGGATGCTCTCCACCTGAGGGCCACACAATCGTCTTAGCACAAGAACAGGGCGCCGCATCATACACGGCCAAAATGGCTGGTAGGGAAGTATCACTGCTTACAGTTCGGAATATCCTGGGTCCTCCCTCGTGGGACTTGTCCACTCGGACCCACTTGTTGGACATGGCCTTGCTGAAGCCGATCTTCCCGAAGGAGAGTTTCTACAAGAGAGAAACGAAGAAGTTTGGAAGACGGCATTAACATCTCGGAGGCCAAGAAGTGACAAACGTGATGGCTTTACTTTTGCCGTGTCTCTGCAGGTTCATTTTGGAATATTTTCAAACCCGCAGAGCTACTTGCTGGACAACAGCCGGTGAAAAGAAGCTGCTGGTGGTTTCATCCCATAATGTCTGTCTCTGGGTGTTAATGCTCAGGTTGAATGTGGTGGCAGTGTAGTGATATGGGAGCACTTGGTCCAGGGTGGCTAGGTTCTCCCCTACTGGCTGCTCCAGGGGCGGAGCTTAATATAATAAATCCACCATCCAAAATTCACTGCTGCATTTTCAAGACCAGAACCAAAGTTAATTTGAGAAACACTCTTTAATGATGGCCCATAATGCATGATCTTATTCCAACCGTTTAGCTTATATGAACTTTTCCATCAAAGACAGCCCCTCTGCTTCGGAAGAACTAAGGAACCACGTTGGCTCGATGTTTTAAATCGGATCACTGTGTGTTCAGCAGAGCATACAACATATGGATCACAGCTGAAAAACAATGGTTATGACGAAATTAGAGGTGGTTTGAAAAAAATGATGATGTAAAAATGACATGACTGCAGTGGTGATCGTTTTTGAACCTGCTCTAAGTTGTTGTTGTTGGAATAGTTTGAGATGGCAAAACGTTAATAAACAGCTGGAGGAGTGTTGAAACGGTTCTGTTCCAAAATGCTTTGACACCAAACGCTTTAAATAAAATGTCCATGTCAAAAAAAAAAAATAAAAAAATAAAAATGGAGCTGGTTTCGTGTCACTTGTGTTAATGCAGTTTCTATTCAGTGCGTACGTCAATCAGATTTTTCATCAATATTTGACACAATTATGTAACAAAGGGTTAATATAACAGTTTTTATCAAAGTCTTTTTTTTGTTTAAAGATTGTTAATGGTTTTGAAAGAAAAAAATACGATTCAAATTATTGCTGTGTAAACAAAACAACTTAAAAAAATTAAAAATATTGATTATTGTTGCTAATGTCAATGTTCCACGACGCTATCTTTACCAACATATCGAGGCTGTACTAATAAAATAATTAAACCCGAATTAAAGTGAGTTAAAAGAGTTCATAAGCAAATTCAACGATAGTTTATTAATTCTATGTATATAGTGTTCATATTTGCTGAAATTTTGAGGTAATGGGGTTTATTTTTAGGATTTTACTTGCACTGCTTATATTAATAATTTCCTTTAACTTCTGCTGCTGTTTGTGTGTAGGAGGGGGGGTGGGGGGGGGGGGGTCTTATCTATTGAAATATGTCAACACTATAAAATAGACTGGAGAGATGGTTGTGGATTGAAGAGTTCTGGGCCTGTTTTAAAAATGACATCTAAGCGCGTTTGGGGTCGCCAAGACTCCACTTCTTCAATAAATCACTTAAAAAATCTAAATCAATTTTAAAATAAGAGTATCATTTTAGGATTTGGAGACAAAATAAAGACTCAAGACTTCCTACAGCTGATCAGAAGAGTGCTGCAAGGAAGCGTGTTATACTAGCTCATTTGGACTCATTTCCCTGTCAAACTACTTTATTAAATCCAAGGTTGGAGGACAAATCGTATATTTTTAGGAGCGGCTGAGCGCATCAAGCTGTGTTCTGGGTTCTTGACATCCCTTCTGCACATTCCCAGCTGATGAGAAAACCCTCAAACCAAACCATGAAGCAGAAGCAGGCTAATCTGGGGGTTCATACGCGTATACAAATAAAGTAATTAACAAAAAACACGGGAGAACCCGGGGAACTGCTGCGCACTCACCATCAGCTCAGCCTGCGGCAGACCCTCCGCGGGGATGGAGCTGAAGACCCGGGCTTCATGGCTGCCCTGCTCGGCTGTCTCGGTGCCCTCCTCGGTCAGCTCCCAGTGCTTGGAGGAGCGCAGCTCCGCGGAGATGACCTGGACAGCAGAGAACAACCATGACTGCCGTGTTAACCCCTTACGGAGTTGTAGCTTCCAAGTCTTCCTCCCTTAAACCCCATTGCATCAGTCGCGCTACATGTTGACGGACACGGACACTCCGACTTCCGCCGACTCTCGGGTCGGCAGCACTCACGTCGCCGAGCGCCTGCAGACTTTTCACGGCTCCGACGATGACCTGGTGGTCCACCCCGAGGCCGGCCGCCGCCGCCAGGCTGTCCACGCCGCCGTCCGCCTTCTCAACCCGCTGGAGAAGCGCCTCCAACACGCCGGTGTCCGCCATGCTGGAAGCCCCGATAGACGCAGGATGTGACGTTGTTTTCTCGAACCGAACGTGTCCGAGTCCGCAGGAACGACGCGCAAGCACGTCGGCCATATTGAGAGTGTCACGTATTCTGAAAGCAACAAAAGTGTCACTGGAAACTGGGTTTAGCGAATAAAAATAGAATTAAACATTAAGTTCCATTGATTGACATATTTATGTGAGAAAATGTATCTTCATAATAGCACTAATAATGGCAACTACAGATGCATAAACCACTTAAACGTGTCCTGACTTCAGAAAGTGTACCCAACCCCTTTAATTTGATTTAAAATTATTAGTGTGACTTTGCAATAATTGTATCTTTTTTTCTTGAAATGTTGTTATATAAATTAATTATACAAGATTAAAGCACTCACAATAAACCATCCTGCAGCAAAATATGTCCGTGGACTATCCAGTGTGCTCATGTAACACTAGAAGCTCCTTTTACATGATTTACTGCATCATTGCAGCGTGTCTCAACTGTGTTCAGGAGGCCCAGGCTGCTTGAATAGATGCCTTTAGCTCATCTTCCTCTTGGCAATACGGGCTGACTGGAAATGTCAGACTGGACTTGAAGCAGCATGGATTCTGTTCCTCTCCACTCTTCTACCTCGACTTCAAAATGAAACGCAAAATTTACTTTGATCTGAAAAGAGGACCTTGAACCACTGAGCAACAGTCCAGTTCTATTTCCCTTTATCCCAGGTAAGACACACCTGATGCCATCTCTGGTCCAGGAATGGCTTAACCCTAGGATTGCAACATTTGTAGCCTTTGTGGGATCATCTGTCTGTAGAGGCTCTTCACGTTCTGTTTCCAGCCTCAGTCCACTTCTTGTGAATCGATTTCCCTTGATAATCTCAAGGCTGAAGTCATCTGTTGCACTTTTTCCTTCCACTGAACTTTCTATGAATGTTTGGATACAACACTCTCAACCAGCTTATTTAGCAATACCCATTAGTGGTTTACCCTTCTTGTGGACATTTGTCCAGTCAGCAACCTTCCCATGATTCTTTATGCCACTATACAACATTTATACATTAAAATATATTTTTTAAATTGGTGCTAGTAGTATTCTGATTTTCTGACACTGGATATGCAATGGATCTATATTAAGTGTAATTTTCTGAAATGAGGCACACCAAACTTTTATTAAAGATATTGACATTTTTTCTTAGCTGTACTTGTAAATCTCCCTCAAACTTCACTTCACAACCCTTTCAGGGACATATTTCCAATTGGTTGGTGCACTTTTTCTGCCAGTTTTCTCCTTCGCGTCAACTTTTAGTTTTCAGATGGAGGTAAACCATTACACTGACCCGAATGAATAGTTAATGGGGGGGGGGGGGGGGGGGGGGGGGAGAAAGTGTTTACGTTTTAAAATTGGTAAAGCTCAAAATTTTAAAACTGGTTGTTAGTTTATATCAAGTTTAGTGTCACAGGCCATTACCTGATGCTCATGAATAACACAAGTACCCAAAATGTATAAATAGAACTGTTAATTCAAAATAAAAAGAATTTATTAATAAAAACACATTAACAAGAGTAAACCCCACCCAGTTTAAAAGCTACATTGAGCAGAGCTGTGGATTTAAACAGCAGAATATATGTTCCAGTTATCCAGAAAAATCAGACTGAGAAACCACCACATTACATCAGGTAAATAACAAAAACGGTCAAAAATCACAACCACGGCTGGAAGGAAAAAAAAAAGCTACCTGGGTACATTGTAATTACCACAAAATGGAGCCAAAAAAAAAAAATAAGAGTCATAAAAATATGGTTAAACTGCTTTTCACATTTTTCCAGCCATCTCAAGAAGGAAACTAAAGTCATGACTTAACACCAAGTTTGTCACATCAGTCTTCATATTAGGTGGTAAGGACCAGGAGCAAAAGATCAAGAAAATAAATAAAACCAAAACAAGACTTGGAAGTCGTCGCGCCACTGAAACAGACCACTAGTTCAACCATAGCTCAGCTCAAGACATTTGAAAAGTCCACATATCTCAAAGTGTGCCAACATGTGCTACATCTAAAACCGAAAGCACATAGGAAGCAAACATGGAAAAGGCAAAGAGCACAGGCAAGTCTTCCATCGCTCTCTTTGGAGAAGGGCCGAGAACACTGACGCAGGGTGCTGGGAGCCGCTCACTCGCACATGGACTGGTGACAACCTATCTGTACTGGTAACCCATGCTGCCTTCACCCCTGCCGAAGCCGGGGTTGTGGTACTGAGAGTGGTTGGAGCCGAAGCCCTGGTTGCCACCTCCCTGTGCGCCGTAGGTGGATTGGGGGTTGAAGCCTGGAAGAAAGGAGGGGTGTAAAAATGGGAGAGGAGAGAAACTTTAATGATATTCAAGGTTTTTGCAAAGAAAATTTTTCCACATCAAAATATGCTTTTTCAAAACTGAACTCCAGACTTGTGTCATTGGCCATTTAAGTATAAACACTAAATTTGGATTTTATTTTTCCACAGCATCTACCTTTAAACATGGAAAATAGAGTTCATTAGGATAGAAGGACATGGGATCGGATGGAGGAAAGATGGATTGACAAACAGATTGAACGATACATTTGACTAACTGCACAGCTTTAGTTTCTAAACGATCACAAAAACATTAATTTGTAAAAAAAGAAAAAAAATGATTTAATAGTTTAGACATTTCACATCGTAGGCCTGCTCCTAGTTTGTAAAGCCCCACAGCTGATGTGGGCTTCTGCCCCTTTTGATGGCTGAAAGGGAGTCACGTCTTGGTGGATAAGAAGATGGCAGGAGGAGCCACGGCTCCTCCAGAACTGAATCACGTCTGCATGAAACGTCCTGAACGAGCTTCATATCAAACGCCTGAATCCCCAAAGAAGCAAAAGGATCAGCAGCTGCGATGGCTGTAGCAGCGTTCAATAACTAAATGGTCGGGTCAACTGGAAAAAAAAAAAAATCGTGCCAGATGTATTACTCTGTGGTGTCTGCAGCACTTAGCTGAAATTTACCCATGGTGATGTAACAGCATCAAACAGGAAGTGACTAGTATTTTCTTTTGGATAAATTTTGATACATTACGGGATCTTTTAGTAAATTTGTGTAAAATACCCATTCATTAATAATTGAGAGAATTTTTCATTTATGTTCAATATTACAAGCTTTACTGCCAAAGGCCACTAAATTGTAATAGTCTGTTTTTATACAATAACCTACAACTGAAAATGGCATGTCTATTTGAAACGATGATGCAACAAAGGAGATTTACATGTTGCAATGCAATTCACTCTTGTAACTTAGTGAATAAATTTTTTTTAACTAACCCCGATTCTAAGTTTTGTATTCTAATCAGAAATAGATCGATGTCAGACAAACGGATGGGTGAACAGAAAAACGGATCCAGGAACGATGGAGAAACAAAGTGGAGGGCGAGCACATGGACAAAGGGAGGGGTGAATGAATGGTTTGACATGTAGATGGACGGAGGCTGAAGGATTAATAGAAAACCTGATGAACTGATGGATGGGTAGATGGGTTCATGGACAAACGGATGGGTAGACAAACTGGATGATGGATGGATTGCTGGGTGGATAAACAGACAAAACGACGGACAGTGATGAAATACGAATGGATACATTTTTAGTCAGCAGGACGGGGAATAAAGTCTGGAAATACAAATACTCTTCCATTAGTACTGGAAATATACTAGAATTGTAAACTGTTGCAGACTGTACAGGAATCCTGTGTTTTAAGCTTAAAACAGGAGAAACTCACCGTCGTAATTGTATTCCTGGTTCCCTCCAGCACCTCCCGTCACCTGGCTTGGGTAGGCGGTGCTGTAGGAATAACCACCTGCACCCCCCTGGTTCTGGCTGAAGGTCTTCTTGACTGGCCCATACTGGCTGTAGGAGCCCTGCCCTGCGGAGACGCTTGACAGATAGCCTCCTGGAGGCCCTGCGGGTCCCCTAGGGGGACCAGGAATGTTTGCCTTCCCACCCTTCAGCACCGGGGGTTTCTTTTTGGCCATTTTGTTGGCACCCAGGGCAGCGTAGGATCCTTCGTTTTGGTAATATGAACCGTAGCTCGGAGCCGGCGCCTCTGTGGAGCCGAAGGGAAGGCCGCCTGAGAGGCTGCTCGATACCCCGGCTCCTCCATTTGCCCCACTATGGTCGTAGTAATCTAGGGAATGACAGCATACCACAGCCTTAAAACAGGTCAAATATTTAGCATGTAGCAGCTCCAGCATGTGTATTGTAAATAGGCAATGAATAACTAAGTCAGTCATGAATGCAACATTTATTAATAAAACGAACATATAAAAAAAACAGCCGGAGTGAGGAGTTCTCCCATACCAAACAGATTTCCAAACTGCAGCAGTCTGAGCACAAACTACAAGGAAAGCCTCTGCTCAGCTCTGACAACTGCTGATACAGATCAGGAAATAAAAAGAAGAAAAACTAAACAATGCCAGAGTAAAGGAGGAAATACACTGGCCGCGTAACGTAAGCGGCGCGGCGCGGCTTATGGGCGTGTTTTTAAAAGTGTAGATTTACACCAGACGCAGCAAAGTACGCTCCACAGCTGCGGGATTCTGCGGAGAAGAACTTGGGTAAGTAATTAAAGACAAATTACCAGCAATAGATCTTTAAGGTATTAAATTACCAGTAATATATCCTGGTTTTTTTGGGGGTTTTTTGCACAGTAGCGCTGTTGCCTTGCAGGAAGAAGGTTCTGGGTTACCCTGGGTCTTTCTGCATGGAGTTTGCATGTTCTCCCTGTGCATGCGTGGGTTCTCTCCGGGTACTCCGGCTTCCTCCCACAGACCAAAAACATGACTGTTAGGTTAATTGGCTTCTCTAAATTTTGAGTGGGTGTGTGTGAGAATGGTTGTTTGTCCTGTCTGTCTCTGTGTTGCCCTGCGACAGACTGGCGACCTGTCCAGGGTGTACCCCGCCTCTCGCCCAGTGAATGCTGGAGATAGGCACCAGCAACCCCCATGAGGGATTAAGCGGGTCAGAAAATGGATGGATGGATGGATATCCTATGTTTTCATCTAAAACTCCAGGTCTTTACCATAATCAGATCAGAAATCGCATATTTTAGTTTGTTAGCTTGTCATAACTACATCATCCATGGCGCTTTATTTTGGACTCTTATTTTGGAAGTGAACTTTGACACAGGATGTGGTTTACCCGTTTATTCCCGGCCAAACAGGACCGTATGTGTCTGAAACTAGAACTTCAATCTAATTTAGGCGTCGCATAGCATAAATACGTGCGCAAAATATACTTCTAGTGTACCTTTATTGACCGATTAAAATGAAACGCTAACCTGAGTGTAGGACGCGCATATGCTGCGCTTTGCAACGCGTCCGGTGTGTTTCCTCCTTAACACCATCGTGCAGCTAGTGTATTTCTAACTTTGCAATACTAACAAGTCAGGGAAACAACAGATTTGATGAAAAATAATGTTGAATTTCCCTAAAAAAAAAGTTCCTTTTTTTTTAATTAACCCAATCATGGTTGGAAGTGGCAAAGGCATACAGTTAAAAAAAGACAACAATTTTCACTACATGTCTATCTAAAGATAGAGGGCAGAGATGTCCCAGAAGGCAGTATGTTGTCCAGCTCCTGCAGGTCATGACTATGAGAAGACACGGAGCCAAATGGGCTCAGAGGTCCAGGTGTTCAGGGACATCCGCAGCAAGGTGACAGGACAGAGGGCATCCTATGGCTGTGTGCATGCAGTGGAAGAGCTTCTCCCCAACGTGGTAGGATGTGACAAGTGGTATTGGCAAGACAGGTTAGACGGAGTCACTTTATTCCCAGGGTCGGGGACTTGGTGGTGACGGGACTTTATGATCCTGCTGGAACACTACTGAGTATTTTTGTCCATTCAAACCCTCTTAACAGGACTCTGGTTCTGTTCTAACACTGGAAGTTCTATGTCGCAAACTCGTGGTAGCCATAGTAGTCTGAGACAAAGTCACCTAAAGAGTGAGACAGGGCAGAGAAGGGAGGAAAAAAAAAAATCAAAATTAGATTATTTTGAATTTTTCTTCTGCCTTAAAAATGGCAGGCCATGTTTGGTCAGATCATTTCTGGTTTTTAGATTTCTCTGCTCCTGTCACGCTCAGGTAGGTCAGTCTTCAAACCAGGCTGCCAGAATGAAGAACGGGGAACTCATAAGAAGAGACTGGACAAAAACCGATTCAACCCTGTGGCTTAAAGCAGAGAAATGTAAAATCACTCGGCTAGGATAACCCCAGCAAGGTGCTGTGGAGCGACCCCCCCCCACCCCCATACATTTCAAGAGCCCTGGTGAGCTGCAACAAGCTACAGGACAACATCTCTGCCAACACAATGATCAACCATTTTGATTTGACCTTCATCAATATATAGACCAGGGGTCACCAACATGATGCTTGTGGGCACCAAGTAGCCCCCCCCCCCCCCCCCCGAGGACCACATGAGCGCCCACGAGCCTGTTCTAAAAAAGCCCAATCCACCAGTGAGCAGCATCTAAAACTTTATTTTTTTCTTCCTGTGTATTCACACATGCATTTATATAGATTTAAAAATGACAATATCTCGAACAAAGCATGAAAAACATCTTTATTTTACATAAACTTTATGTGAACTCTGACTCTTCTAGTTCAAAGATCAGTACTGGTAGCCCATTGCATGACACCAATGAAGTAGCTCTGTTTCAAACAGGCTGGTGAGCCCTGATATAGACGCTTGTCATTTGATACAGGACACGGGAACGTCAACAGAGCGACGGTGGAGGGGAAGAAACAAATACTTACTGTAGCCAGAGTTAGCGCTGTTCCCATATCCATACGTTCCAAAGCCACCTGAGAGGAAATCACAGTTAGTGCTGAAATAAACCGTCAGCCCTGTTAATCATTTAAGGAAATGTAGGTTTCTACCTCCTTGGCCGTAGCCGCCGCCATTATTGAAGCCTCTGCCTCTTCCACGACCTCGTCCTCTCCCTCTACCTCTGGGTGCGCCAGCATCCATGCCGCCCATCATGCCAAATGCGTGCTGTACAGGATACAAAGATATTTTGAAATTAAGCAGGAGAGCAGAAGATCCCACTTGCCTCTCTGCCAGACTATAACCTTGCCTCCAAGATGAATTCGCAGTATTTGTGGGTTCACAAACACATGTGGATCCATCTTGTACCGCTCGGGCTATAACCGTTTGTGTCTGAACTAAAAACGTCTCGGGCCAATCCCGTTGCAGTATTGCGGTTTAAGGCGGGACATACCAGTGGGACAAAATCAAGAGCAGCTGAGCCCACAGCCAAACCAATATAAACATGGCAGCACAGGACCAGCGCATAGCTGCTGCCATCACAGCTGATTTCTTAGAATCCACAATTTCCTCTTTAAAAGAACAGCAAGAAACACCTTGACTAGCTTACCTTGTAGAGTAATTTGATACTGTGATTGGCTAAAACCAACCTTTGGTAGGTGGGCACTAGGGCTGGGCGATATGGCTTGAAAATAAAATCTCAAATTTTATTTTACCAAATCCGATAAATAGATTTCTTTCCCATCCTTTTTATTACACAAATAAAAATTAACAAAATGCTCTGTGCTACTAGTAGTATTACACAATGAGCTAAGAACAGGCTTCACATCACTTGTGTAACTTCAAACTAACTTAGAAATAAGTAAATGAGTAAAGTGTCTCATAAAAAAAAGTTTACTCATTACAATACATTTTCTTAAACATTCAGCATTGCATGGTAGTCTCTTCATGGAAGTCCAATGGCAAAATAAAATCCAGATTGAGATGATTTAGACTGTGGTTTGATGGGTTGAACAGTTGTCTTGCAATCAGGAGGTTGTGGATTCAATTCCAGCTTCCCCTTGTCACAGGTTGATGTGTCTCTAAGCAAGGCACTTAACCCCAAGTTGCCTACTGAGCTGTGTATCAGTGTATAAATGTGTGTGCGTTAGTGAGTGTGGCTCTAGTGTGCAGCACCTTGAGTGGTCAGTATGACAGGAAAAGTGCTAAATAAGTTCAGTCCATTTACCATTCTGACCGAGCTTTAGCCATTTTACAAAGATTGGAGGACAACTTCTAACCCAGAAAAAGATGATTCTTCTTAAATGTACGCATTGGCTCAGCAATAAATGAAAATGTGCACCCAATGCTTCTCTTTTTGTTGGTAAATAAGAGGAAAAGTGGTTGAAACATGACAAAGTTTGGATAAATCCAAGAAGCATAAATGCTTCTGCAGGACAACATGCAGGATGCTTACCATGGGCGGTCCCTTCTTCTTTTTAGCCGGCTCAGGAACGGAGCCTTCAGGAAAGAGCTTCTCCAAGGCAGCCAGGGCTGCGTAGGCCTTGGCCACCTTCTTATTGGACCCTGTGCCCTGGAACTTCTGCCCGTCTATCTCCACCTCCATGACGAAGCGCTTGTCGTGACTGCCGCCCGTCTCTGAGATGAGCTCGTACTTGAGGCCCCGCCTCTTCTCGTTCAGCTCCATCACGGGGTTCTTGCCGTGTTTAGTCAGAATTGGTCCCTGTTGGCGAGCGCTCTGATGGGAGAAAACCCACGATGTACAGATCAGGTTTCTGAATATTCAAAGCTGTCAAAAAGTCCGGCTGTTATCGGCTGACCTCAGTAGATTCAGAAGCAGCACCAGC
This sequence comes from Fundulus heteroclitus, assembly GCF_011125445.2. Classification (NCBI taxonomy): domain Eukaryota; kingdom Metazoa; phylum Chordata; class Actinopteri; order Cyprinodontiformes; family Fundulidae; genus Fundulus; species Fundulus heteroclitus. The sequence continues at coordinate 31,079,476 of NC_046376.1, read as the reverse complement.
CGCTCCGGTGGCGGCAGTGGAAGATTCAGTGGCTGCTACTGTCGGTTTCACTTCTTCTGCCGTGACCGGTACCGCCGCTTCTTCCACTTTAACAGCTGGTTCGGTACTTTTCACTTCCACCCCAGTGGGCAGGCCCATGTCCTGCAGTACCTAAACATACCCAAAAAGCAGGACGTTGGATTGAGATAAAAGACAAACCAATATTTATGATAAGTCCAGCTTTTGCAGCTGTTCCATCGGTGAATAACCCACTGAGGATGGGCTCAGCTCACCTTGACAGCTACGTGCAGCTTGGCAGTGCGCTTGGATGGGCCAGAAGCCTCAAATGTCTTTCCGTCCACCTCCACGGCCATAGTAAAGACCGGAACATGAACGGGCCCGGTTTGGGATACGAGTTTATACTGGAGACCCGGCTTCAGCTGATTCAGCCTCATCAGGGCGTTCATAGCCTGAGGCGGTTCGGCCTTGTCTTCTGCAGCTTTTGGAACCAAAGAGAAAGGATTTTACCACCAACATCAACGCACCGTCAACAGTCTATAAACTATCCAAGTGCTAAAGAAGCACTCACATTTCTTCTGTAGCTTTTTCTTCTTTTTGTTTGGACTCTTGTCATCGGGTCCTTCTTCTTCCTCTATAGGCCTTTTCATAGGCGGGGCATATGCTGTGCTGGGGGGGATTTGCACTAAACGACACATTGAATTATCCCATTACAACACAGTTAAATCTACATTTTTAAAGAGCCAAAATATAACGTGTAACTGCAGTCACAACTAAACTTCCAACACAACAGGGGGCTGTACCTGTGTAATCAATAGGGGTGTCACTGCGAGGTTTTTTGGGCATTTTTGATGGAAGTGGATCCATTCCGAGCACTTTGTGAAGCTGCCCAAAGGCTGACAGCCGTAAAGCATGCTGGTGAAAGGACAGGCGGTGATTAGTGAATCACAATAAAATATAAATGTGAACAGACGGCTTCACTAAACTCACCTGAGCGCTCGCTGTGATGTCTTCTCTCTGCTGCTGATTCAAGTGGCCAACAGCATCCGTGGGGTCCTTCTCACACGGGTCATAAATCCCAGGACCGTCTGCAAACCAGCAGAACAATGCGTTTTGAACTAATACATGCTGATAATAGCTGAAAAGACGCCCATGAGCTATTTACACACCTGCCATGAGGATCCCCGAAGCAAGACACTCCAACACCCTCCGCAGAGCCTCACCTGCCCCCATGGGCCGGTTTCCGGTGCCAATTGCTTTCTCACAGATCAGCTCCAGTGGCTGTGCAGCAGAAGAAAGAAACGGGCTTTTTATTTCACTGAGAAGAATACATCTATGCAGTGTTATAAATCTAACAAACTACATGCTTCTCATTAAGGGTTTTCATCTACAGCGCCAAGTATTCAGAGCCTTCAACTTCTTCACATCGGTTGCCTAAAAACCACAATCAATGGATTTTATTGGAAGTTTATGTAATGGAGCTTTGCATATGTAGAGATTATTAATTTTGTTCATTCTTTAAATAAAATACTTCAAGCTTAGCAGACTGGACAGTAAGCACCAGAGGAAATCCATCTTTAAGAAGTATTCACAGATTCTTAAAAGATTCAGGTTGTGGCATGAATCAGGCCATTCTATGACATGTTTTGATCTAAACATTTCCATTCTAGTTCTGGTCTTTAGTCTATTGCAGGTATTCTTAAGGATTTCCCTGATTTAGCCACATTATCTTATCCTATCCACTCTGGAGGACAGAATCACCAATATTTTTTTTTTTTTGCCAAAATGAAATTTACCTATAGATCAAAAAGTTACATTTTTGTTTCATCTTACCAGAACACAGAAGTTATGGTCAGCAAACTTGTGGGAAACTTTTTCTACAGGTTTGCTGTGTCTACTACGATGTTTGAAGCAACTTGAGAGCCATATTTATTTCGGCTCTTACCTGTTTTGTTATGAGCATCCGTTAAAGGCAGGATTTAAGATGTATGCAGCTCACTGCTAACCTTTCGGTGGATCTCTGCACCTCTTCCAGAGTTAATCTGGGTGTTCTGGTGACCTGCCTGGTAATGCCTCCCTCCTCCCTGTCAATCAGGGAAAAAACCAGGTGGAGCTGATGCCAAAGGCAAACAGAGTGCACCTGGTACAGGTGAAGAGTTGGCAGGATAAGTAGGGTCCTCTTTTGTTTGTAGCAGAGAAATTCCAGCTCTGCAATCAATGACTGTGCAAAAACAAAGCTAACTACAACACCGTGAAGGACAGCCAGTTTTTCATGGTTCTGGTTGACTTTCTTTGTGCAATCCCCCATTTGAAAGGGATCGCCTCTACGTGGATTTTTCAACTGGATTTCACTATTTAGGTGTCTTGAAGGAATTTTATAGGCAGTTGGCAAATAGTTGAAAACCCTTAAACCAAAACACAAGTGCAGCTATTACATAAAATGACTATTAAATTGACATAAAATTAACACATTATGAAACCATTTATGTCAAGAAAACATATTGCTTACACTTTAAATCAAAGAAATTCCTTTCTTGCAAATTCCTTTCAATTAAATAGAGCAAATATCCTGATAGTAAATTCTGTATCTTTAACCAAATAAACCAGCATTATTTTAGCCAAACAAATCTAAATAATATATTTTAGTCAAAGTATTTTAAGTCAAAATATAGTAGTGAAATTAAATTTTTTAAGATCAATACATAACTTAACCACATAATTCTTAGTATATTTTTGTTCAAATATTTGCATTAGCTAATTAAAGCACTGTTTTTCAACATGCATTTTTATATATACATAAATCCCTATATGCACACACATTCTTTTCTTTCCGTTAGACATTCATTTTAAGTTGCCTTTTCTTTTTTTAAACCAAACTTAATCGCAAACTGTTCAATATTTCAAAGTTCCTTTCAGGATGATTTGATCAGGTCACAATCAAAAGTAGAAAGGAGCTTACTGGTTGTCCTTCATAGTGTTGTAGTTAGCTTTGTTTTTGCACAGTCATTGATTGCAGAGCTGGAATTTCTCTGCTACAAGCAGAAGCGGACCCTCCTCTTCCTGCCAGCTCAGTAAACAACAGTGACTCTTCGCCTGTACCAGGTGCACTCTGATTGCCTTTGGCATCGGCTCCCCCTGGTTTTTTCCACTCACTGACAGGGAGGAGGGAGGCACTGCCAGGCAGTTCACCAGAACACCTCCCAGCCGATCTGGTGATGCCCTCAGCATCTGGGTTGACACCAACGACCCGTCCTAATCTGAATTGGCCCCTCACTGCATTTTGGTCACATAACATTTCGATGTGAGCTGTGCTGTTTGGACCAGCAAGCTGGCTCCAGGATCTCCAGAATTTGTTGCCATGGTGCTGTATTACTCTGAGTCACTATCAAAATCGGTTGACGTGACGCGCTCTGCTGGCCATGCAGCTAAAGACAACACCCCACACTTTCATTGAGACATGTTTCTGGGTGTCTTTGAGATGGTATGGTCCGAAGAGGTTGACAGTGATGAACTAACAGGTCACCCATTATTTGTTGGCACCTTCCTGCTTTAGTCTTTTTGCAGAAAAAGCAGCTTTCCACTACTTTCTGAGCCATTTCCTTCCTCTGATGACCCAGGCGTTGAATGGCAAGACAGAGACTGCCATGTCATCTTCTCTGAAGCCGTGGATCCTCCCACCACAAACTAGTAACCCTGTCTCCTCTTCTCCCCGTATACCACCAAGTGGTCTGGAGTGGTAGCTGGGAAAGTCACTCCCTCTTGAGCAGCTAGAAAGATGTCTCTAAGAGGACCTTGATGTTGAGGCAGTGATAACTCCATCTGTTGCCACTCCCACCCACTTCGGGGTCTCTATGGACTTGGTTCCTGTTAAAAACTTTTTGGCAGCTCGCCATATGAAAGCAACCGCCTTGACTAGACTCTTTAGGCTACTGAAGCATCGTTCTTCCTACAAATTTTGACCAGCTGCAACACCAGGAGGTCTTCACTCAGAAATCTGCTGACTTTTCTCTGTTTGGGCTCTGGAGAGCCCTGCCACAAACGATGTCTTCTAAATACTGCTAATGCTTTCTTGAGCTGCCATATATACATCTTTTACTGACAAAATTGGCCACTCATACTCAGGGAGACGTAGGAACTTTGGCCCTCTCTGCCCCTCTGAATTGACATCAAGTTCTCTTGGCGCGGTCCTCAAGTGATAATGTCAGCGATGTTGAGTTACCCAGGGATCCTTCTCCAAAAAATCTCTCTGATTTTATTTGCAAAAAAAGTCTGAAACCCATAGCTCTCGTGTTGAATAGCTCCAAGAAATGTTTGGCTGTCCACAAAATGGTACCACTGTTGGATCTTAATCAGGTTGTGCTGCTCAAAGTACTTTTTAAGTGGCTTGCGAAAACTGCACCGCAAAGGTCTGCTTTGACTGCATCTCCTTTCTGGTTTAGAGGCATCAGCTTTGCTTTTGACTCCACTAGTCGAACTTTTATTTGATCGCAGCAGTCCCATCAAAAGGTAGAGGACAGCACTGTGGGAGTTTTCACTGCTGTCTGAAAAGGTGACTGCAACGGGATCAGTTACAACATCTAGAGGGGTAAGGGCTCTTGAAAACTTGAATTTACTTAGCTGAACAGTTTCTTCAAATAGGTTTACTGCATCTCTGCAGATCTCATCAGACAAAGCCAGGTCCCATGTATTTTTGACAATGTCACGCCTCGGTTTTGCCTCTTGGAATGCTCTTCGGACCAAAAATGGCTCCTTTCTGTTTTGCTGGTGTTGTCAAGCCAATTGGGTCATATAAACCAGCAACTTGACTCAGTAATTCACGTCTCGTCAATAGATTTGGTGTTTGCTTTCATAATTCTTCCAGCAACAAATCTTGACTCAGTCTCTTATTTTCCTTTCGCCCTGAGAAGTTGATTCTTACCATGACGTGCAACATGTCCGCTTCCACCATGTAGCCAAGGCCAAGTGCTTTGATATCTTCATCATTTAGTCGGTTTGGCAGGAGAACAATTTTTGGTGAATCCTCCTCCTTTCAGGATCAGCTCCACATATTTTGTATATGCCATGAGGTATTGTGGTATTGTGTCTTTCCAGGCTGGTGTGGGACGTCAATATGTCATCAACATAGCTGTGCTCATGCAATACTTGTCTTTCCTCTTTTAGGTGGCTAAACTGAGGTAGGTTGGCCGTCTCTCTCATGGAGAGTTGTGCTATACAGCCTGCTGGTTTGTCCCCAATGTTTTCTCTGGTAATTACGTACTCCCCCCGCTCCGTGTCCTCTGAATCACGTCACAAGAACCTGTGCAGATGGACCTCCTTCTCGTCAAACCAGACAAGAATTGTACATTTTGTTGACGTCTCCTAAAGCAGCAAAGGCGCCGTGACGGAGGACAGCCCGGATTGAATTGAGGACATCAGGTCCTTTCATCAGTGGATCGTTTACACTCTGGCCTTTGTACCTTGGACTGCTGTTCCAGACGAGTCTCACTAGAGTTGTTACAGAATGGGGGTTGGGAGCAATGAGATTGGCTTATGTACCAGACATGTCCTTTCCAGGTAAGTAAATCCTCCTCAGTCAGCCTTTTTGCAGCCTGACGATCAACCATCTCATGGACCTGAGCACTATAAGCCTTTTTTCCAAGATGCTTTCAAGGCCTTTGGCACAGCTCTGGAACTGTTGTTATTCTGCAAGGGGAGTCCAGCATCTCTAATGTTTATGGGCCGCCTTTGCAGTCTTCACAAGGCTTTCCAGATGTCTTATCATAAGGTCTTATTATAGGACATATCTTGTGTTTATACTTGGGCAACTGTTCCCACATGATCTGCATGCGACTCTGCAGTCCTGACCGCTTGAGTCGGTTCATATTCCCCAAAGTTAGCCCACAGGATCTTTTGTATAAGATCTTTTAGCTGTTGCATCTTTTTTTCACACTCTGTGGCTGTTTTGACCAAATCAGACCTTTGCTGCTCACTCAGCACCTCTGCATATGAATTTTCTGCAGAACATTGTTCCTAAACGTCATCTTTGGCATCAAGGACTTTGCCGGCTTCTGCTGTGAGCTTTGCGAAGCTGTCTAAGCTCCTCTTCAGACTTCATTGTGCGCATGCGTACCACATTATTGGCCAGACCGGAAAATAAACGCTTTGCTGTTCTAGCAGTCTCTCTGGATGTGACTTTTTAAAGCTGGACATTTTTTTTTGTCTTACTCCAGCCTTTAGACCACGGTTTTTCACCGTCAGGTTCTGGTTGACTTTCTTTGTGCAATTCCCCACTTGAAAGGGACATCCTCTACATGGAAGTTTTCAACTGGATTTCATTCAAGACACTTAAAGAAAATCAAGTGTAGAGAATGTCCCTTACAAGTGGGGAATTGCATAAAGAAAGTCAACCAGAACTTGACAATGGGTCTTATGGTTACTTTTCTGATTGATGTTCTCCTATCCCAGCCTGATTGTTAGATTTAAACTTCTCTACAACTTTCTCCCCAACCCATCTGCTGTGGTCTTCTTGATGCTGGTGGTTTTCTAATGTTCACTAATAATCCTAAAATGCCTCTACACAACAGCTGGGATTTATATACTAATATTAAAAATTGTACTCCAGTGGAGTCTATTTACAAAGTGGATGGCTTCAGACCGCAGTTGGTTCCAATAAATTTGATTAAGTGGTAACAGAATAAAGGGGCATGAATACAAATGCCCATCACATTTAAAATAAAAATGTGTTTTTTTTTTAAAAAAAAGCTTGAAAACCTTCTACTTGAAACCAGTTTCTGCTGGTTTAAAATAAAACTAAGTCCCAGTAAAACATGTGGCAATTTGTGGCTATAAGGTGAAAAAAGTTGAAGAGGTATAAAGAAAAAAACATATCCTGATATGTTCTTGTAGTAGTTACCAATATTATCACCATCACAGCCCTACTGTATATTATGAAGAAAACTGGGTTTGGTGACCTACCCAGCCACGAAGCGGGGCCCATGTGGAGACTCGGCTGCACAGGTCCCTTAGGATCCGGATGACGATGACACAAGAGCGCAACCCGTTGGCTCTGGCCTGGAAACATAAGCAGGAGTGGGGGTAGGGCAAGATGAGAGGTTGGCAGTTTTAGTCAAGAAGAGTAAATTAAGTGGGACAAACAATACTAACACCCACATAAAAAGAAAATTAATACAAATGGAGCCACAGACTATCATAGCTTAGCTTTATCATCATGGAAGATATCCACATACGGTAAAGGATTACTTTGCAAGAAGATCTTACAACACTGAAGATATAGCTAGGTCCATACATAAAAACAACTGATGGTGCAGTTATTAAGTATTTCTGCCTTGGGGGAAAACATGCATCTAACAAAGATCAGAAGAAAAGAAGCGAATAAAACCACCTCAAACTCAAGCCTAGGCTAATGTGAGAAACACGTAAACCGTTACAAAAGGCTGTGCATACATGTGCCGTCACTGTAAGGTGCCATGGTCGGGTTAGAGACAGAGATACTTAGAAATGACTCGAGGTGCAATATTCCTGTTGATTTTGTGACACACTAACAAAAGCAGCCAGGAGAGCAGAAGAGGTTGAGGCCACATACTCTACACTGACAAGCTGCTGAGATGGAGCACTGATTGTTACAGCGTGAAAAGCCAAAGGTCACACAGGCAACAGTACTATGAGTAATAAAACACAGTTAACCACATGAAACAGTTCGCCTTACATTATCACATAGGGCAGCAAAAAGTGCTCTATAAGTAGCTTGCATAATTACATTTATGAAAACAAAAACTCATTCACAGCAACAATGACATTATAGAAATATTGCACCTGGGTGGATGGCTATTAGTTCCAGATTTTGTTGATTTGAGTTAAAAGCTTTGCTAAATGAGAAAACGAATGAAACTTGGAGCTAAAAGCAACAACTTTCCTTTCAATAAATGTTACTGACAGAGAACCTGTAAAGTGAGCAAAGCAACTGAAGCGTGTGATGACACACATATCCTAAGAAACAAACACCCAAGTCATCAAATAATACTACAGGAAGTACACCTCAAAAGAGGAAAAGATAAAAGAAAAATGTAAGAAATTTGAAAATAATATAAAGAACAAAGAGCATAAAACCAAACTCAAATCTACATCTGCTTTAGAGACAAATAAAGGCAAGATTCAAACCTGGAACCACTTAGCGTGGCGGAGAGATGCCAAGGCAGTTAGGCATTTCTGCCTGTCCAGAACATCCGGGGGATCGATGACTGAAAGCGTTTCTATTGGCAGGTGGAATAAGAAGACAAGGTACAGTTTGACCAAGGGGAGTTCTGTCAGCCGGCCAGGGGGAACACAGGCAGCCTTCCCAAACCACAGGCAGGAAGGGGGAAGGGGAGGGGATCCCTCCACGGGAGAACCACCCAAAGCTTTCAACCTCCCAGTTAATATTATTTTACAGCCCCCCCACCACACACACACACAAAAAAAAAAAAGACACCTGAAACTAGAGATGCATCGAGAAATTAGCCAGTGACCAATATCAGAACGATTTTATGCTAGGCCGCTAGTTGGAAGGTAAAAAGGTATTTTTCCAGGGTTGGTGAACACGCCGTACATCACAATGCTACCAAATCGGACTAGAACCATTGTTTGGTGCGTAAGTTATTACTGAGCGAAGACTAAACAAGTTACACTTTTTTCCAGTATCGTATTGATGTCTTTGAAAAAAAGAGAAAAAAAAAAAAAAAGCTAAAAGAAACAGTTGTTTAAAGGGAAAATTGTTTTCATAGGTATGTCGCTTTTCTATTATCAATTTTAGTATTAAGACGGTTGAATCCATATTTATGTCTAGAAAAAAAACTAAATAATTTTATTGTTACTTATAGCTCTTAAAGTTAAACCGCAACTGGGCTAAAATCATTCTTGGCAAACGGAGCTTTCCAAAACCGGAGATCGAAAACTGGCCACAGAATTTCTGATCGGTGCATCTCTACTTAAAACCCAGCACACTAACAGGGTTGTGTCTTAAATCCTAAGCTGTGTAAAAAACACAAAAATAAAAAAAGGCATAAAAAATGTGTAGACTAAAATAATAATATTAAAAATTGTATCAAATGGGAGGTTGTCTTCACAGTTTTTTTTTTTTTAGCTCAAACAGATGCTTTTTTTTCTAACACTAACAGGAGGTGGAACCCCTTCCCTTTGCCCCCACACTGGGTACACTGCACTTTGCCCCTTCCGAGACAGAGAGCGGCCAGTTGGTCAAAGGTCCAGCGTCCCTAAAAATTGACAAACTAGAAGGCTTGACAGAGAGAATCAGAATTGGAACCACAGGCAGAAATTATCAGATGCACAAAAAGTGGGTATCAAAACAAGTCCACACTGCAGCAAAACTGATGGCTTATAAATGAAGGCCCAAACTGGGCATCACTGTTAGTGCAGGGCTACAGATAAAGTCAAGGCTCAGTACTTACTGATGAGCAATCTGGAAAAAGATAGCAGGAAAGCAGACACCCCTACTCCTTACCAAACATTGACTTTAATGAGTCTAAAGCTGATGGATTGCGAGGACAACTAGAGCAGTTGATATAAATGCCAAATTATTGTGTCCCTTGTCATTATCTGTAACCATGGACCTGTCCTGCTAGAAAAAAAACAGAGGCGGTTAACAGCCCACTGCGGGGTCCAACAGAGAGTTTGGCCTTTTGCTCCTCATTTTTGCTGCAATGCAAACCGTTCATAATCAATGATAAAACACATGCAAACACAGTGGTCTCAGTGGTTTTGTATTTGGGTAAATTCTCAGTAAGCCTTCATTTCATTGGTTACCTGATGTTTAAAGGGGTAGAGAAACCATGTCTTCAACAATAATTACACTACCTGCCCTTTACTGTATATTGGGCCATCAAAAATGTACAATTACATTACATGGAACTACGAGAGTGTCTATAGTGAGCTATAAGCATAGCATTATTTCATTATCTGAAGGTCTTCTTGTCCCCTAGCTCCATTGAAGGCCCAATAAACAATATCTGTCTAGCCTTGTTGCCTGCCTGGCCTTCCAGCTGGAAGTAGGTTACCACTAATAAAGAAAGAGGGTCTTTATTTGGGGGGGCTTACCTCCAGCAGTAGCCTTCTCTATCTCTTCACGAACCAAAGGGGACGTAAGGTGAATTGTGAGCGTGAGAGGGGGCTCCTTTGTGCTCTGGATAACAATGCTCGCATCCTGGATATTCTGTGTTACTACATATTTGTCTTCTGTTATTGTCTGGAGAGAAGAAAGAGGACAAGGCCGTTTCTTTTCCTTATCTATTAAATATTTTGAGCAGACTACTGTAGATAATGTGGAACAAGGAATTATCAGAATTAAAACATTGCTCTTAAAGATAAAATGTGCTTATTGTCAAAAAGGCTACTTCTGTATACTAATCATTGCTTTCTTTACAACTTTCTACCATGCATTTTATTCGCTATTTGTATCTATAAAAGAAAAGATATGTAATTATATATATATAAAAAATGAATTTATATAATTGATTATTGTACTGGATTAGAGGACTGACATACAGTCATACCTTTATCTGGGCAATAAGGTTATCAGACACCCTTTCCAGCAGATTGACGGTAGGCTTGTCCTTACAGAGAAGCACCAGCTCTAGGTCCAGATCTCCTTTCAGCAGCAGACCCTTAGCCACCAGGCCCACCCTCATAACACCACGCAGAGTACGAGTGGCCTGATCTTTCTGCTCACTTTTGGATAAAAAAAAAGTAGATGAAACATGTTAGACATCTATATTATTATCTACTAACCAATGATCTACCTAATATTTCCTGACCTGTCCTTGTCAGTGTCTGTGCTTTCAAATTCAGACTTTGAAGTTCCCTTTTCCTCTTTATCCAGCCAGTCAGATACCGCTTTAAGAGCGCGTTCTGTGTGGGACACCATGTTCTGGACACTTTCCAGCTCCTCCTGAGTTGGATAGATGGCAGAATGTTTGGCCATGACGTGGCGGTCCCCGTTCATGAAGACACGCATTGCTCTGTGGCGCACAGGGGGAGGCTAGGGTGGAAAACAGGTAAGATAGTTAATTGAGGATGAAGAACCTTGGAGGTTCTTGAAGAAGCACGGCAAGTAGAAACTAGCTCGTAACAACAGGCACCAAACATAGAACATGACAATTTTACAGAATCACAGAGAAACCTCTAAAACAGAATGCATCAGAATATTTACCAAATACTAATGGCACAGTAGGGCAGGGTGAAAAAACGAAACATGTACCAACAGAGAAATTTACAACAATAACATTTTGCCCATATCGGTATTAAAAAATGTAAGGAAAAGTCGTTTTTATAGGTAGGCTATGGTCCTGTCCCTTTAAGATGCTGCGCTAAGTGTACAGTCTGTTGCCACGTGACTCCATCCCATCCACTGTGAAACAAGAAGCGAACAAGGCGGTGAGGTTCTGAGAATGGAGGAAATTTCAAATGTTTAAGCGGCAGCGGAGGTAGAGCCGGTCAAGAAGAAAGAGGAGCCACTGACAACGGTGCAAACGTAGTTAAAGCTGTCGAGCTCAACAGATGGATGCTAGTGCAGTTTTCTGGGAATGGGCTGCACCTGGCAATCGGTACGTGGGCACATCTCAGTGGAGTTTGGAAATTGATATTGATTATACCATCAATATATCTGGCTGTGAAGTAGCCCTTTGGTGGTGTGTTTTTTTCCATTTATCTTTACTGAAGTGAACTGCTCAATACATCGCAACATTGACTGTAGGCCATATCGCCCAGCCCTACAACACATGACTGCTACAATTCCCACAAATGTAAATTCCATTTTATTAAGCGTAATCCAAGACGCAAACCAGCAATCCACATGCCTCTTGCTACCCTGACTTTGTTGTGCAAGTATACCCCATGGTCCATGTGCAGCTGCTCTGTGTGCGCTCTCTCCTGTAGGGCGGAAATGATTCCTCGAATAACTCGATTACTGACATTCCTTTAGGCCAATCATCAGGCTTCATCAAATTCTTTTTAGTTTTCCGTGCACTGGGTTCCAGTCGGGTGGTTATTTGTGTTGCACACTACCCTCACTTCTGCTAATGAACGCCTACGCTGCTGATACACGACTACCATTGGAAGTCACAGATATAAATTGTAAAAAGAAAAAAAGCCATCGCTTTATACAAATTTCAAGGCATGTTGGAATGACCACCTGCTGAAACCTTTATAGATTCTACTTAATCAGACAGATCACAAATTACTTTATTCAATTTTAAAAACTAACGTAAAAGACTGACTGATTTGTTTTTGCCAATTTTTGCATGACAATTGGCTAATGACAAGAAAATAAAATAGAGATTAAAACTTTACCATTTTGCTTTTAGTGAAACTTTTTTGTCCAGTGAATCCCAATAAATAAAGCTGTCTTCTTGGAGGGAGATGACACGGCTGATGCTTGTTTCTGTGAGAGGAAATCAGGAATCACGACACTGAGTAAAGACAAAACGATGAGTAAGCACTAAGCTAGATGGACAAAAGACGTTGTCCATTATTTGGATTTGTTATTTTATTGTGTAAATAAAGTTGTATTAATAGTGGATACTTAAGACTTATAAAGTATTTTCTCAGGTGTTAAGTCTGGCAAATTTGCTGCTAACAATTAAACAATGATTTATTAGCAGCTGAGGACATAACGTTTATTTGTCAATGTATTGCTACAATAAAACTTTGTTGACGAGTAATGAGTTACTATTTTGGTGATACTGAGCTTGTTGATGATGAACAGGAGAACATGGATTTAAGCCAGAGGTCAGCATCTATTGTGGTATTCTTGCACCTCATCCTCAAGTAAGATTCAATTTAAAAAAGTTTAAAAAGTTTCTGTACATTAATATTTCTACACAGAAAATATTGCTTTTATATATTTTTCTCAGTAGAGTTTATATTAAAGTCTTAGTTATTGTTTTACAGTGCATAAATTTAACTTATTGAGATATAGTTAGATCAATAATTTGGCCTGTAAAACTACAGATTATTGATCTGGTCAAATTTTAGAAACAACATTCTTCAGTTGCTGGGTTTGTGACTAAAAAACAGGATGAGAATCCCCAAATAAAGCACTTATATGCTATTGTGGGTTAAAGTTTGAACATTCTAGTACACAATGTAAAAGAAACACTGAATATTGTTCTTTTCACTGCTATTGAAGACGTGCTGAACTTTTAGTTTGACAAAACAATTTAATTTGTCAAACTAAGACAAATCAATGCAAACTTAAGATTTTTTTTTGACATTTCTAATTATATCAGTTTTTCAAATTGATTTTTAGGAACTCTGAGGTCTAGCCAAAAGTCTTAATTTCACCAAGTACCCATATAGCAAAAATCAACTAATTTGATCTGTGAGCACATTTTCAAGTTCAGTGTTCAAAGTATTTAGATCCCCCCCCCTTAATTTCAGATTCCAGCTATGCTGTTTACTTTAAAAAACAAACACAGCATATTACTTTTCAGTCATACGTGTGACCTTTTGGCTGAATAAAGGCCTATTACTAATAAAATAACTAATATCCAATTCAACGACTGAAAAACAGTGTGTGCATCAACGACACGTTTATTACCTAAAGTTTCAAGACAATATTTAAAACAAAACGTAGAAGTTGTTCTCAGTGATTATATTTTGTTGTTGGTCACAGCATTTAGCGGGCAGATTCAGGAAAACACTGGACACCAGTTTTTTCGGGTTTCTAAGCGGTAACCATCAAATTTTACTTACAATAAAAGCCTCCTTAACTTTTGAAATTGGGGACAATAGTGTAACCATAACACGCGTCACAAACCCGACTCCAGTCGGGGAGTTCAGTGCCGTGACAAAAAACACAAACATCAGGTTAAAATAGCGGGACTCGGGGATGTTTTGTTACAGATTTTGTCGAACCGCTGCTGTAAAGATAACCTGGTGAAAACACTACCATCCCCTAACCCTGAAGTCTCAAACTCAAATCCTTTAGGGCCGGCGTCCTGCAGATGTGTCCCTTGCCTTACACACCTGATTCAAATGCAGTCAAGCTCCGCGGAGCTCTGCAAATCGGCTCACATTTGTGCCAGGTGTGTTGAGGCAGAGACATCTAAAAGTTGCAGGACACCGGCCCTGGAGGACTGGAGTTTGGGACCACCAACCTAACGTTGTTCCATTCATTAACTCACCAAATCGGAGCGCCAAACCTCGCGCAGATCCCTAAAAAGCTACTGGCGTGGATTCAAATTTAACATGGAACAGTTTATGCTACATAGAGATGCAGAGGAAATATCAATTCGGTCACAAACCTAAATATTTAGGAATAGTGGGGGGAAAAAACAGACGCCATTTTATTTTGGTTGTTAGCCTTGACGAAACAAATCATTCACCTACCGTTTCAAGCTAACGGCATGCTCCCTAATGAGCAAAACACGAGAAAGAAATTGGACCCGTGGTTCCTACCGGCCACATACAGGTCTACAAATATTCACAGCATCAAATGTGAAAAGATTCTTAATTATGCTGGTTAAGGGACGCCAAAATGGTCGAGGATAAAGGAGCAAGACCCCACTGAATCTCCGACCAGTTAGCGATAGCAGGTTTAGCTTTACCGAACAGCCGCAAAGAGCAACGGCTCAAAGCGCAGGAATGAGCGCAAATGAAACAGTTCACCAACACGTCTTTTTAGGAGCAGACCCCTTCTTACGTCGCATTACAAATACGTCGGGGACTTGCTCTATACATTTTATTACTTACTTAATAGCAAATGTTGTCAGCTCACGAGTCGTGCCACCGTCGAAGAGCTCCAACTCTGCAGCGCGAGCGTAAAGGGAGACGCCCACGAACCCGAAATCAATAGCGCTCATTGGTCAAACTCCAGATGACGCAACGTTCTTAGCAAATAGAAAGGGGTCCGCAGCTTAGGGGTGTGGTCAAGACTAAAAAAATGGCGATCCATGGCGACTTTCCTGCTGAAGAAGATATGAGCGGCAGAAAGAGAAAATGCTCTTTGATAACCATGTTTTTCCTCATGAAAATAAAAAAAAGACTTCATCCTAAATCATAATAATTAATAATACAATTAAAAGAACGCATAATATGGAATATTTACATTTAAAAAAATCTTTTAACTTACTATTTAATTACAAAGAATATGAACATTTTTCCACTAAACAACAAATATGTGTCCTTTAATTATTTTAATTTTGGGCCATCTGGCTAATATTGAATCATTCGTCCTTATAGACATCCCACAGCACCTCAAACTTACAGTAAAATGGTTTAAACATCATTCTCATTTTTTAAAATGTATAAAAAGTGCAAGCACATAAGTATATTAAGATGTATCCTTATTTACATAAATAAATGATATAGATAAACTACAATATAAGAAATGACTTTTTTTTTTTTTTTTTGAAGTTTGGGGGTGGGGCTGCACAGCCACAGTTCAGCACAACCTGAATAGACCCCTTGCAACCACGTGACTCCGTTACCCAGAACCCCTTGCGTGGCGGCCATATTGGTTGGCATGCCATTTGACGAAATGACGAGTTCTCCAGGTATTTTTCTTCTTTAGATAACGTATCACAAGATCGTTTTAAGAGTAAGTTGATGGTTGGAAGGGACGGAGCGAGTCTGTGAAATGCTGGCCAAGGGTTTCTACCGCGACACAGCTGCTTTATAAAAGCAGGCCAGTACGGACAAGAGAGCACGAAAGCCCCTGAAACCACTGGACGGCTGCAATTATTTTATATCAGGAAAAAGGCTCCAGCAACGCCCGCGACGCCATGAGGGATTAAGTGGGTCAGAAAATGGATGGATGGATGTTCAGACATGTTTGTGTAACAGCACAAAGCAGAGAGGAAGACCCGCCCGGTAGGTTAAAAAAACATCACTCACTACGGATTATTTTGGTGTTTTTGTCTTGTTAAAATGGGTGGTGGTGTCGGCGACATTGCAGCGTAAACACAGACATACTAGCTCCTGTGAATGGGCGGAGGGGAGATGGCGATCGTTACACGGGCCGGAGAGCCGCCGCTGTCTGGAGCAGCAGGAAGCGGGTGCTGCTCCAGACAGCGGCGGCTCTCCGGCGGCGGAGGCAGCAGCGGCGGCGGCGGAGGCGGCTCTCCGGCCCGTGTAGCGATCGTTACACTGGCCGGAGAGCCGCCCGTGTAGCTTCAGACAGCCGCTGCTGTCTGAAGCAGCAGACAGCGGCGGCTCTCCGGCGGCGGAGGCAGCAGCGGCGGCGGCGGAGGCGGCTCTCCGGCCAGTGTAACGATCGCTACACGGGCCGGAGAGCCGCCTCCGCCGCCGCGGCTGCTGCCTCCGCCGCCGCCGCCGCTGCTGCCTCCGCCGCCGGAGAGCCGCCCGTGTAGCTTCAGACAGCAGCGGCTGTCTGAAGCTACACGGGCGGCTCTCCGGCCCGTGTAGCGATCGTTACACTGGCCGGAGAGCCGCCGCTGTCTGAAGCAGCAACAGCGGCTGCTGCCTCCGCCACCGGAGAGCTGTCTGAAGCTACACGGGCGGAGATCGCTACACGGGTCTGAAGCAGGGTCTGAAGCAGCAACAGCTACACGGGCCGGAGAAGCCGCTGTTGCTGCTTCAGACAGCGGCGGAGGGGAGGTAGCTATCGCTACACGGGCCGCTTCTCCGGCCTGTGTAGCGATAGCTACCTCCCCTCCGCCGCTATTTAAGTAGAACAATGACTAGAGCCGAATTAAGTTGTAATTTACCGGAGATGAAGTGTAGACTGCAAATTCTCTCGTAGTATGTTGGCTCCCCCAGTCCATTGGGAGTGTCTGCCTGCGCTCTTTTCATTGAAAATATCCAATTCTTTCTTCTTTCCTCATCCTTCGGTAAACGACAGAAACGTACATCCAACGATTTGGAATGCCTCTCTGTGCAACCGGGAGCACAACAAGTCATAGGCATTGCTTAGATTCCAAAAATAAATTAACTAAAAGTACGCTCTAAATCACCCGTTTTGTCATGTAGTAGACGGGCTGTCAGGCTAGCCTGCCCACCAAGATGGAGGCGCGCACCCCCGATCACGTGACCGTGACGTCAGATGCAAGGGGTCTATTAACATGTTTCAAGTTAAGTAAGAGTTACTTCTAGGAAGTGTATGTTCTTATAATCTAAATATATAATAATAAGGGACAGGTCACCTTGAATACTGCAAAAGGAAATTACTCCCACAATGCTTTGCAAAATGTTCACACCCAGCTAATTTTTCACATCACAATTACACAGATTTTATTTGATACAACATACTAAATTTTTTTATATATAGAAATCTGGAGTGAATTTTTCAGCCCTCTGTTATCTGACATACCTTTTGTTCTTTTTTTTTTACGTGTCCTGTCTGGAAGTGTAGTATTAAGAATTGCTGTCGTAATTCCAAAGGGAGCCCAACTTTCTTGGCATACCTGCAGCAGTGGAGCATTACTGCAAAAGGCATTACTGCTTTTTGCTATTGCGCTTCGCTAGATTTAAATATGGATAAAGCTTTATTAGATTTTATTCTGGAACTATTTCATGTTCAATGGACACAAAAACGGAAAGGTAAAAGAGAAAAAATGCGACAAAATGCTAAAAGGGAGAAAAGGTGAAAAAATAGAGGAGCAGAAAGGAATAGAACAAGATAATATCCTCTGAGTCTGCTTTTACACCTGCAAAGAGAGAAATTAAAAGAGAAACAAAACAAACCCATAAAGCATTACAGGTACAAACAACCAACGCACGGGTGTGTGCATCCCAGTCCAGTCCTCCCAAATGAGCAGCGCATCTGCACCCATCCAACCAAGGGTTCTTGTACCCAGGGGGGTAAAAAGAAACAGGCACAAGAGAGGCGGTGAGTCAGAGGGGGTGTATTTAATAATTTAATAATAATAATAATAATAATAATACATTTTATTTCAAGTGCCTTTCAAAACACTCAAGGACACTGTACAGGTAAAAACAATAAGTGGTAAAAGCAATATCCATCCATCCATTTTCTGACCCGCATAATCCCTCATGGGGTCGCGGGCGAGAGGCAGGGTACACCCTGGACAGATCGCAGGTAAAAGCAATATCGTCATAATTAAAAGAAACAACACAAACTGCACACAGGAAAGTAACAGAAAAGCATAATGAAAAGGCAATCTTGAACATGTGGGTTTTGAGTTTTGATTTATATTTTTCAGCAGGTTCATGTGTGTGTATGTGAGCGTGTATGTGTGCATTAGTGTAGGTAGGCCTATGACTGTCCAGTAGCCCACCCTCCAACCATAGTCTTAGATGGTCTGTTCCTGGCCACATGTGTCATGGAAGGGCAGTTGCGGGGGTAAAGCATCTTGTTTGCATAACATCCAGGAGAGTTTGAGATTACCAGCCTCCAAGGCCAGCATCGGGCTGCCAATTCAGATAACGAGTAGTTGTTTTGTCTCAGGCTGACTGTGAAATTCCATCAGTCTTTAAGTTTTTTTTTTGTGGCAACTCCCAAACAGCTGAATTTGTTGGCCTTTCTGCCGTAAATCAAGCTTAGACTTCCCCGAGGTCAATTCCATTTCACCATTGAGTTCAGACCACAGCCGGCAGTCGATGCTGGTACAGCATCTGAGTCTGGGTGGGCAAAGTGTGATTTAAGCCATCAAACATCCCTGGCAGCCTTACCATGGCCAGAACAGCTGCCGAGATCTTCCAAATTTGCCGATATACCAGGTAACCGCCAGCTCCAATAATCAGAAATCCTGTTATTATAAATCCAAGTATGTACACATATTTCACATCCTTGATGGAAAAAATAGACAGACACACAATCCTCCACGTCTCCCAAGAGTCCAGAGTGTATCCAGCTGCATGTGTGCCCTCATGACAACTGGGCTCCCGTTGAGAAAATTTGATCAATTGCATTGAGCGACCGCCTTGGTTTGCAATTTGGATGATTTGCAGAAAAGGGCTCTGAAAGAGTTACAAAGCAGCACATGTAAGGTCTGTAGGTAAAAAAAAAAAAAAAAAAAGAGAAGGCTGCTATTCCCGGATATTGTTCAGACAACTTTAAGACCCGATGCAATATTGTTCTCTACTGAGGCAAGGAAGATCATTCTGATCAAGTTAACAGTACCATGTGAAGAGGGGTGTGAGGAGGCATTTATGAGGAAGTCAGTTCGCTAAAAAGAGCTGGTGCAGGACTGCAGGGATAAGGGTTGGGAGACATGATTGTACCCAGTGGAGATCGGATGTAGAGGTTTCCCGGCTCAGTCCGCTTGGAAGGTGTTGACAGCAGTGGGGTTGATAGGAAGTGAGAGAAAATGAGCAGTGCAAAGACTGGGTCAGGCTGCCTGGGTGAGGCAGCAGAGAGAGCCTCTTGTTAGCTATGGACCAGGAAGGAGGAGTTGACTGGCAGTCAGGAGGGAGGGTGTAGTGG
This sequence comes from Fundulus heteroclitus, assembly GCF_011125445.2. NCBI lineage: Eukaryota > Metazoa > Chordata > Actinopteri > Cyprinodontiformes > Fundulidae > Fundulus > Fundulus heteroclitus. The sequence continues at coordinate 31,060,083 of NC_046376.1, read as the reverse complement.
CCACCACTGCTGTCCCGCCATCAGGAGAGTGTTACGGTTAAGGGTCAAAACACTCGATGATTGTTGGTAACTATCTGATGACACACCTCCTGGTTGATTGCTCCAGTCATGGTAGATGACTGAAGGACAGGCATCTTTTGATGTAAATACTTACAGGAAAATATTTTATCCTGATACCACTGCAAAAAAATTTTGATGATGTTATTTATTACAGTTATGATAATCCGCTATTTTCTTCATACTTTTCTTTTCTGCACCGTTACACAATGTTCCCACCATTCTTGTGGTCTTTAGCATTTTTGCCAATAAAAAGAAATATCTGGTGTGAGCAGTGCCCATCCAATAGGCCAAATATGCTGCTCAAAAAATATAGGGAACACTAAAATAACACATCCTTGATCTGAGTGAATGAAATGTTTGTATTAAATACTTTGTTCTTTACATACCTGAATGTGCTCACAACAAAATCACACAAAAATGATTAAAGAAAATCAAATTTATTATCCCATGGAGGTTTGGATTTGGAGCCACACTCAAAATGAAAGTGGAAAAACACACTGCAGGCGGATCCAACTTTGATGTAATGTCCTTAAAACAAGTCAAAATGAGGCTCAGTGGCGTGTGTGGCCTCCATGTGTCTGCATGACCTCACTACAATGCCTGATGCCTGCATTCAAAAGTGACTTGACGTACTGCAGCTGTAGTTGGTTCTACAAAGTATTGAATCAGTGTTGAATTCAAATGCATGTGACACATTTCATACATTTAATTTAAATATAATAAATAGATAAAATCACAAACCATTTTTCCTTAAACTTCACGACCCTGTGCTAAATTTGTGTTGCTCTATAACCTTATCAGCCATCAAATGTTTGGCAGAATGTGGAAACCGCCAAGTGATGTGATTACTTTTACAAGGCACTGTAAGGACATAGATTTTGGAGCAATACTTCTGTCTAATTGTTTGTAGAAATTTTCACTTTCTCACTTTTACAAAGAGGAAATGTAACTGTTGAATGAGAAACGGCGTTTGATTCCGCATAACTCATAAAAAGGTGACACAGGTATAGAAGAAATCAATTTTAATCAACAATCTTACATTCCATTCTCTGGACAGTATCACATTTAGTCAGCTTCACTTCTGCCCCCCCCCCCCCCCCCCCCCCCCCCCAAATATATGGGGAAAACAGATGCTCAGTACTTATATTCACATCTATAATCCTGTCACAGGACTACATGGGCAACACACGTCATGGTTTTCACATCTTCATGCTGAGTTAAAAGGACGTTCTTTTACTCTCATGTGATCACTGACACAAATCGCTGACTTGTACACTGGGTCTGACAAACAAACAGACATTTAAAAGCTCTTATTTTAGTTGAGATGTTATTTTTAAGACTTAAAATAAGTCTTGCTTTAAAAAAAATAAATCTGAATATATTAAGTTACAACCAAAATTGTTTCTATTTACAGTGATACTTAAACATTTTTACATCCTTTAAAATCGTAGGCGTAGGTATGACCTCATTCAAGAATGAGGAACAATCTTTGATGATGCAGTAATGCATCAGTGTGTAGTGTAAATGTGAATATAGAGCACGCTGCACTTTTACCGCCTGCCCTGGTAAAGACCTGATATATGGGACAGCTATTCATAACAGCTCACCAATAAGTTTCCCAAGGCCTTTGGAAGAGAAATAGGCCCACAGCACCACAGATCCTCCACCGTATTCTCCACCAATTTGTGGAATGTCTAATTGTTGCTTTGGAAACTTGGTAACCACAAGATTTCACTGTTTGCTGCAGCAACATAGCAGTGAGGTTTTGCAAATGATTTTACCTCTCTTTCCATTCTTCTCTGTGGCAAGATAACAGAATACTCCTTGATGCAAAAAATTGTCTTTTACTAAAGTGTTCCTAGACTCTTTGATTTACTTCAAAGGGGACATTTCATGCTTTTAAGTTCTTCTTCCTTTTCACATTGAAATCATTCAGTTGTGGTCTATATAAAGAGGAACTGCAACCCTTTGGTCTGAATTCCTTGCTATTGTTGCCCCACAGCCCCTCTTTTACCCCTGTTCTGATGTCCGTCTGAGAGCAACTCGTTTTGGTACTGTCTCTTTAAATGTAAAGGAGAAACTTCACAGCTCGGCCTGCTCTGGGCCGTAGAGCGTTCCACTCCACCCCGTTTGGCCATTTTTGTAGAATAAGGGACTGTGCAAAGAATCGTGTGGGTTAATACACCCAACAACCAAACAATTTGAGTCATCCCTTTGTAGTTTCTCCACCCTTCAGTTTGGACAGCAAAATGGCAGCGAAAAATGCAAACAGCGGATTTTCGAAATTGGTAAGCTTGTTTAGCAGTTCTGCAGCAAATACTGTGACATAATAGTTCAAACAACATAACAGAGAACAGAGAAACCTGAGAGTGTTGAAAAATATCACCCAAACGGAATACAAAGATATCGACACAGTTCCTGGACAGACTAAATGAAAATGTTCTGCACTCCAAGCACAACAAAATGCATTTAAGGGCTAAAAGGTGGATTTTGCTTGATATGTTCCATTTAAAAAAAATAGCCAGAAATTTCATGAATGCTTAACGTATGTTTTATTTTAGAGGGTTTGTTAGGAGTACCATCAATTGTGACATTTGTGATTTGGTGAAAAATAATGGTTAGATAACACAACATGTTTAACTTTGTAAATGTACTCAAACTAATTTTCTAAATTTTGTCATTTGAGAAGTTAAACACGTCTGAACGTTTTAAAATATCTTGACCAGGGGTGCTGCTTTATAAAGAGGGCGCCATCTGGTTGGGGAAACTGATTCATAATTACATACTGAATCGTTTTTCCCTAATCTCTAAACATAATAGCTTTAGCTTCTGGATTTTTCAGACTTTCCTAAACCTCCCTTCAAGTTTTTCCCATCAATTCTGGATCAGGACTAATTTTATCCTTCTCTTTCATTAACATTAGGTTTTAAAACATCCACCATCAAAACTTAGCACTCTAAAATAGCGTCCATGCTTATACTCATTGTCTTTAAAGGTGATCAACGTTCTCTTCAGATTCAGCGCACGTAGGAGCTCCTAACATTTTCCTGTAGTTTGCTGATGCGATCCAGGGCTAATGACTCTTGTGCGTGTGGCAGAATATCTTAGCTCAGTTTTAAAAAATAGGGCCGACCAACCCAGGGCCACAGCCACATTTTGCAAATAGTTTTACACACAAAACCCTGCTGGGTTATTTATTTTTAACTCAAATGCTTGGTTTACGCTCTTTTGGTGTTTTACTCAAACATTGTGATCCAGTTTGTTTGTCTGGAAAATAATGCTTACATCAGTGGGCTGTGTTAACGCAAACATGTTGAATAAAGAAATGGTTCTTAAGTTCATATAGGCCGACAATATTTTATACAAAGTTATATAAGCATGAATATTTGCCATTAAAGTTGCCAAAAAGAATTAGTTGGACATTGTTGAGGTTGTTGTTGTTTTCTCTCCTTATGTCTCTAAAGCTTTTCTCTGGGTTCTCCTGCTTCCTTCTCCTGATTTTAAAACATGGATATCAGGTTTATTGGTCATTGTAAACCGCTCTTAGTTGTTTACATGTGTGGATATTTCTTGATCATTTCCATGTTGTCCTGTGATAGGATGGTGACCTTTCCAGGTTGCACCCTGCCTCTCTCCCACTGACCTCTGGAAAAACCCTCCCGACCCACCACCCTGCAAAGACTGAGGATGGATGGGATTATTTCACTTAAGTCCAAAAATCTAATCTTTCCTGGTTCTGGGTTATTATTTTAATCAGTGTTTGGTGGCCTTATAAGTAGATATTGGTTATTTTAACCAACTTTTGTAGTTGAGAACTTATCTCAGCATGCTGAGTCAATGAGGAGGTAAACTGAGTTGTTTTTAACCGAGCAGTTTTAGTGTATTAAATGTAATGCTTTATGTTGTTATTATTATTATTTGACATTGCTCATTTAGACAAAAAAAGTGCTGCTTTGGTTTGATATATCCACATGTCCAAAGTTTTTTTTAACTTCTTCATGATGCCTGTGGTCACCTGTCCCTATAAACCCGGGACAAAGCAGCATCACTGCTTTTAGTTTGAACTTGTAGGTTACAACATAGACGACATGAGAGATGCTTTGATGACTTTATTTTCTGTTTTTTTGTCTTCCACTGGAAGGGATCTTCATCACTTAACCACTTATATGACCATGACCATTCTCGTTTTCATTTGAGCCTACAGGAGTGTGAACAATTGCTGCTCTCATCCCCAAATCTTCAGAGATCTCTTTTGTTTGTGCTTTATTGCACTTCAAGACATCATATCAAGCTGACAAAAACAAGATACTCACTTGTGACTGGAAAGTAAGTTCATGGAAGCATCTGGCTGTAATTTGAAACTATGCCAAGTGATGCAATTGAAATTTAAAAACAATTTCTAGACTTTTAAGCCCCTCTGTATGTCTGCTTTTTGCTCTGTTACAAACCAGTAGCAGTTTTTTTCTCTCAGCTGGGCCTTTCCACTCTTCTTTAGTCTTATACTTGCTCATACATAGAAAACCTATGTGAAATGCTACATTCAGTCTTCAATACTCAAAGACGGAGATCCAACTGGCTTTGTTTACACCGGTCAGGGTGAGTTGCACTCAAAGGAGCCATGACAGGCAGATCTTATGGATCTTTCTCAGGTCTTCTGTTCTAAATGAACAGCTGTCGCCTTTATCTCATTGTTTCACATCCCAGTGCTTCCTCTGATCGAATTCTTTTTTCCAGGGAGACTCTCCGACTTGCGGATGTAGCTGACGTCCCAGCGGATGGAGCGAAAGGTGCTCCCCTTGAAGCTGGCCTGCTTTTTGGTGATGCGGTAGATCTTGCGGAGGACGGCGCGTCTCAGCAGGATGTAGACCCATGGGTCCAGGATCTGATTGCAGGTCGCCATTCTGACGCCGGTCATCATGAGTTTGCTGTACGTGCAGGCGACCTCCTCGCTCAGGTGGGATTCGCTGTAAGAGCGCGTGGCTGACATCAGCGAAAAGACCTAAAACGAAATGGAACAGCAACATGTTGGTCTCAGCTCGCTGCTCATGAAAAACCGAGCGTGGAAATATTTTAAGCATTTGTGTTTTTTATTCATCATTTCATTCTTGCAGTTTTTTACTCCTTACTCTCACCCTCTTAAAGCAACTTGCCAGATTTTTCTGTACAACCAACAGAACCGTTTAGATGTAGTTAGTCATCCATAAAACAGCATCGTCATAAATTTTCAATTCCGATTTATTATTTGGTTGTAAAACAGAATTTAATTGGGAGAAAATCTGCCCTCTCTAGCTTTAACGCCTAAATGCGTCTGGCAATATCATATGGGGCACAGAGCTGTTTTGAGTGAATTTTTTTGACTTCCTCTCCATCGTTCAATGTTTTTATCTAATTCCTTCATCAAAGGTGTTTACTTGTTATATGTATATCTGCAGGAAAATGTTTGAGCCGTATTTCCAAACACCGCATGGACTTCATGACTCTTTGGAAATCTTTGTCAAGGAAGCTGTTTGCAAAAAAGAACCAACAGGGTCAGGAATGCAACCTGAATCCTCTAGAACAGGGGTTCCCAAACTTTTCAGCCTGTCACCCCCAAAATAACATTAACAGAGACTGGCAACCTCCATTTATGCATCCCCCTTTGTCACGATAAGGAAGTTTTATATACAACTTTATTATAATATATTGAAATAATTACAACCATATCCTCATGATTTTTCAACTTTGTTCTGGTAATAGAGTAAAAGAGTTTATTTTCCTATTAATACAACTTTATTTTTGCAATGTTATATATTTTGTACACCTAATATGACTTTATTGTCATAATTTCTACACACACACACACACAATAACTCATATTAGGGCCATCATTGATTATAAAAAAAAAAATCACTGGACATGGAGGAGTAAAGTTTCTCCAAAAAAATCTGCAAATATTTCAAGATTCATGTCACACATTTGCGAGAAAAAAACTCTGATGTTGAAAAGTCGGAAATATTTGAGAAAAAACATAATTTTCCAAAATTAAAGGTGTACATTTGCTCCTCTCGCGACCCCCACTTTGGGAACCGCTGCTCTACAACCTACAGTCAGAAGTCACTGGGTTGCCATAATGTTTACCAATGTCTGCTGTTCTTTGAGTGTCTTTTGATGTCACTGACCATCAACAACACACACAGCAGAATTAGCAATTTTCAGAAGGTCATTTTTTAACCTTCGTATTAGGTGAAGTCCTTCAGTGAATATAGATATTTCATCACATGGTCTTCTTTTGATTGCCTGTGTGCATTTGTTAGTGACATAAATATACCACTTAATTGTATATTTACATAAAAACCAGGGTGCTTCTCGAAAGCAAGAACTGACTGGGGTATTCTATCCATATTATATATTTAGTCATAGAGCTAAATTAATGTAAAATTATCTTATCTTATTATTGATATCAGACTTTACTGAAGGGGATTTTGCTCAAACACTAATAGTCTCAGTCTGTTTTTATATGTTCTTGACAAAAACACTTCTGTTTGTTCATGAACCCGCTCTTTAACCTCCAGGTTCACAGTGTGCTTTATGGCGAACATATGTGTTCAAAAACACTCTTGTTTTACTGGGTCCTCTAGCAGTCATGTTAATAGAGATTATTTTGTTTGCATGCCTGAAAAAGAATGGCCTGCATGGGGCTGCAGTTGTTTACCAACTGTTGCCTTGCAGCCATAAGGTCTTTCTGCATGAAATTAGCATGTTTTCCGCATGCAGACGGTTCTTTCCAGGTACTCTGGCTTCGTCCTAAAAACATGCGTGTTAGGTAATCACCGCCTCTCGCCCAATAACCGCAGGGCAGGCACCACCCTTCTCCCCAACCACGCAGGGCTAAGCGGCTATAGACAATGGATGGATTGTCGCAGAGTGAGATTTCAAGGTTTTTCAGATTTTGTAGCTGTTCTAGAAGCCAATTCCAACGTTTTTACAACTTGAGAAAAAAGATCATTTCACTTAAATATAGGCCATGATGTATATCTACTTCTTAAATGTACATATATATACTTTCAGTTTTTAAAATTCCTTTTTCGGTTTAGCTCAAACTAGAAACATCCCTAAACTAAACTACATCTAAAATAAGAAATATTTTTTGAATTAACATAAAGAAAGTTTTTTTTCTGATACATGCTTTCCACCAGTCTGAAATACAGCAAATCTAAAAACTGACTAGTGCTGTGCTTGAACTACTAGTTTGTCTTCAAATCTGTCTTTAATTATAACAATTAGTCATTCACTACATCTAATTATGTTTCTATGTCCCTTATTCTTTTTCAGTAGATTGTCTTTACCATGCATGTCATAGACTCACCAGCAGAGGGCTCCAGCAGATGCAGGAGGTGACCATGATGCCGACCAGCTGGACCACCATCTCTGTGTCATTAGACCTCGCAGAGAACCTCTGTGAGTAGGAATTATTCTTTAGCCTGGCTCTGATGAGTGTAATCCCACTGATGGTGTTGCAGATGAAGGCAAGGGCAAGAGAGCCAAAAGCCAGTCCAGAGAACAGCATCACGAAGATCAGATCTTTGGCATTAGTGTCCTTCACCTTAATAAAGCACCACGTTCCTGGGTACTGGTTAGTGTAGTCCCCTAGTTGGAATACAGGTAGCAGGGCCACGCATAGAGCCAGGAGCCAGATCATGGACAGGGCTATTTTCGTCCGTGCTGTGCTCACCAGCCGAGCGTGCAGCAGAGGCTTGGTGACACCCAGGCAGCGCTCAGCGGCCATCGCACAGCCCAGAAAGAGCGGGCAGAGGCCGAAAAACACCAGGCAACCTCCCAGAAACTGACAAGGGCTGTCTGGATCTGTCGAAGCATCCCAGGTTGTCATATTGGCCATCGAGTATCTCCTCAGCACCAGTCCTCCAGGGACCACATGGCCTGTGAGGTCCGTGACCACGAGGGAGCTGGCGAAGAGCAAGAAGGTCGCCTTCGACCTCCGCCGGAAGCGGGTGTAGGCCTTGATGAGAATGATGAGTGCCACCACGTTGAACAGGATGCCCAGAGTCATCGTGAGGCTGGCAATGATAGGGTTCGAAGGGTGGCCGCTGTGTGGGCAGGCCGCGTCGGGTGCCATGGCGCTGCTGTTAAAGTCGCTGCTGAAGCCTGAAGCATTGGAGTCCGGCATCGCCTGCATCGCCGCTGCGTTCTGGGTTTCATGTGTGTCCTCGAGGCGCAGCAACACTGACAAGGGAGAAAAATAAAGTGTTAGCATCATTTTGTGTCGGAATAAAGTCAAGATTTCCCTCTCTTTATCTCTGCTCACATCAGAATAATTTGCAAACCTACAAACACCTCCTGGTGTCATGCATTTTCACACAGCTAGGTGACAAAGTATGGACTCCCACTACAGGATTTCACAAAATTTGCTGACGAAGAAACTGCTGATGGGGGGGGGGCTGTGTGTATTTGGGCCACAGCATCACAAGAGGCGCAAGAATCAAGCCGGTCGACATTCATCAGTAAACGCTACAGTGGACAGGCGACATTCTGAAGCCAGTTTGCTCCTTTTCACAAAGTGCCTCTATGCGTTTTATTGTTGACAATTTTTCCTGAAATCCAGGCATTGCTCCCACCTAGTCAGCGTTCGCTGCAGATGTATGCAAACCATGAAAACCCCTTTGAGAGACAAAGAAAAGATACAAATGGACATCCTCGACAGAACTCTTGCCTTATTTGATGGTGTGAGAGTGTGGAAACCCATTTTGGGGAGGGGACGATTTTATCTTCATTAGACTGATTTTACGGGGGAAACGGGTTTCTAGCTTTTAGAGACGTTTGAAATACAGGACAGACATTGAGGTGAAAACAAGTGAAATCGGGAAGGCTAATGCACACAAGCAGAGGCGAAAATATCTCCTCCGAAACCACATCCACACCCTCTGCTTCCACACCTGCTCCCGAAGCGCCACTTTTCAGCTTGTTTTTCACAGCAAACTTAAAGCAACATTTCCCTTTTCTCTTCCCTTTACCTTAATAATCTGTTGATGGTTATCCTAAACCTTCGGAACTACCTCAGTCTGATTTCGACATTTTCCCTTTGCAAAGAAGCTAAGTTGTTTTTGGAGCGCACTGTGATTTTTTTTTTCTCTTTATAACGAGGGAATCCTGAACAAGTCCCGACAGCTATGCTGCTGAGCACAAAGTAGACATTCCTTTAAAGTGTAGCAAAGAGCTGCTGCAACTGGACTGTCTTGGCAATAAGGTAAAACTGACAAAAGGCATTTCTGTTTTTCACAAGGCAACTTCTAAGCTTGTGTCGATGAAATTCATGATTATATCTTTTTACTTTAAGGTTTTGTACAAAAATATCAGTAATTTTTCCTCAGTTAATATTATTGTAACACCTGTAAGACTCATTCATGACAAGTTGTTGTTTTTCTTCAAATTAAATCTGCTTAAAAAATATTAATATATGTAAAAAAAAATGTTTGTAGAAGCAGAATTTTATTTCAAATGACTAAAAAGCAGGGATTTAATCCATTTTGACTTGAGAAAATTAGCATTAAATATTGTTTTGAAAGCATCAAATGCATTAAAGGTATTTCACTTACCTTGTAAACATAGAATCCATGGAGTTGATGAGGATCTCTGCGCGTTTGACAGTCTGTTGATGTTGCCGGAACAACTGCTGCGTTGGAACTAGATGACTCCCGTCTCCTCAGTGTGGTTCCAGAGCCGCACGGGCTGTTTACCTGAAGTGTCTCCCTGTTATGCGTCAGAAATGCTTCTCTCTGGACAAGCAGCCTGCCCACATGCACTGCACGAGCCGGTTTTCTGTTACTCTACAGCCGACTGGCCTTTTTATACTTCACAGCTGCACTGAGCTCCCACTGCCGGTGGGTGTCTCCGTCACTTAAAAGCCCCAATTTCCTCTAGGCGCACGCTTTCTGAGATATGTGGAGTGAAAAGCTGGTCAGTGAGACAAATGAATCACAGTTAACCCTGCATTGACCCCTCTGATAATTACAGGCTATAAAACCCTTTAATCATAAGCCTTTAATGCTGAGAAGAAATTGAATGTAAGGGTCGTAACACAACGAAGCTAAACTCCCTTTATTGAGGCTGGAAGACACAAAAAGTGATGCAAAATCTAAGCCCAGCTAAAATTTTATGTAGAGACATGAAAGCAAATCTCACTTTTGACATTTTCCTCATTGAAGGCAATATGAATCCAGCTTGTGCTAAATATGGATTAAATTAGGGCTAATAATGATGTTATTTACCAAATGATGTCAACATTTGCTGTCCAAAAAAAACCCCAACATCATCCACAAAAGCCTGAGTCACAGATCACTCAGACAGCATTCCATCAAGAACCGTCATTAATCAGTAACCTTTAGATCCAGACACATGAACAACATCTACAGAGCATTTATACCCCTTTGACTTTTACATGCTCCCTCATTTTACAATCAATGACTTCAGTGCAATAGACGGTTTTCCTTTTCATTTTACAAATAAAGAATCCAGAACATGTGGCGTGCAGTTGTGCTGAGCTCCCCGTGCTCCCTGAGCCCAAAATAACGTGGAGGTGATTCACCTTCAAATGTTCAGCACGTAGACCATTAGTGGTCAGACAACTTCATGAAGACCATGTCACATGCCAAGCAGGTCGGAGATAACGCTTTGAAGAAATAATTAGGCAGAGATAGGTTTCTAAGGTTGGCGATTCTCCATAATCTAAAAATGGAACGTGTGTGGCACAACTCTAAACCTACCAAGGCTATGTGTGTAAACTGACTGGGTAGGCAAAGAGGGAATTAGTTAGAGAAACAGCCAAGTAACTCTAATTCCTGACTCTGGAGGAGCTGCAGAGATCCACAGCTTAGGTGGGAGCATCTATCAATAGGGCAACCATCTCACTCTCTCCACAAATCCATCCCTTTTGTGAGAGCAGCGAGAAGATGGTGGCAGCAGCAGCATGCTTATCTTCAGTAGGGACAGAGAGCATGATCAGTGTTGAATGGAGGACAGAACATGCAGCCAGGGCTGTGATGAATATGAATAGTTGGAACGGTTTAGATCAATGGCGTATCCATGTGTTAAAATGGCCTTGTCAGAATTCAGACGAACCCAATTGAAAATATGTGGCAAGACTTGAAAATGAATGTCCACAGATGCATTCCTTCTTTCTAAGCTTGAGCTGTTTTGTAAAGTACAGCATACTAATTCTAGTGTTATTAAGCTTCTATAGGCTCAGAGGCATCTGAGGCACACAGTAGACAGCTGATCAGGTTCATGCAAATTCCAGATATTTTATGAAGGAAGGCGTTTTATGATTCACATCAGTGCCCTCTGCAATGCTTATCTGTATTGTTGTGATTGCAGAATCAGTGCCGAAAGTATAATGAGAAGACGTTTACCTGTCCACCGTTAGCTTCTGTCTGTTATACCTACTGCTGCACTGGGTGTCAAACAGTGCCGAACAGTACTTTTTAATCTGTACATCACCTTTAGTTGAAGCTGTGTCATGAGCTGGGAGGAGGCTGTTCTGGAACTTTTAGATCTGTTCGTTGCCCTACGCCCCGGGCATCGAATGGTTCAAGTGTCTCACTGGGATGCAGTCAAGCTCAAGCAGTGAATTAATATTTTAGTTGGTTGCCTTGAAGCAGAGACACATCTAAAACCTGCAGAACACCAGCCCTGAAGGACTGGAATGAGACCACGTTGTTTTGATCCTTAGGCATATGTGTTTGACAGATCACCCGCTGTTACCATCTAATGTAGAACAGATTACTGGATCAATGTGTGCTTCTGTGCTTTTTTGTCTCTCTTGTTGTGTCTCTGCTCTGTCTTCTCTAACCCCCAGTGGGTCGAGGCAGATGACCGTTCATACTGAGCCCGGTTCTGCTGGAGGTTTTACCTTCCGGTTAATGGGGAGTTTTTCTTTCCACTGTCGCTTCATGCTTGCTCAGTATGAGGGATTGCAGCAAAGCCATGGACAATGCAGACGACTCTCCCTGTAGCTCTACGCTTCTCCAGGAGTGAATGCTGCTTGTCGGGACTTTGAAGCAATCAACTGGGTTTCCTAGGAAACTTTTGACCAAATCTGTATAATATGATTGAATTTGATTTTGGAAAGTGCCTTGAGAGGACATGTTTCATGAATTGGTGCTATATAAATAAAACTGAATTGTTTTCATAATTTTCCCGTTATTTATTAATGTTCAATGTGGTCTAGCTATATTAAGTTCATTCCTTTGTGTTCATAAGCGCCAGAGAAGACTTGTCACATTAGTTCATTCCTCCATGTTTAGTTCTTGCTTATTTCTTGTGTCCTGTTCCTTGTGTATTCTAGTTTATTTTCTTAGATCTCTGTGATTTTTTTTCCCTTGGTGTTGAATTTTGATTTCTGTGTGTTTTAGTACAGCTAAAACTTTCTCCCCCAGTCTCCCTGCTTTCCGCTTGCTTCGGCTGCTCAAAGTTACCACAGACAAGCATGTAATGATTAAAGCTATAGTTGATTAATCTGACTCCCGCCATATGTATTTTGCTCCGCCTAGCTTCACTCACATTCATCTGGGACCTCTCCATAGGAATTGCCTTTACTGAAGGCTGGGCCTTATCAAAAATCCTTGCATATGATTGGATAAGCCACTTGTCTGTCATCTTTATTGACGTGCTATTTCAACCACTCACATTGAAGCTAACCCGTGACGCTGTGAGAGCGACGCAGGAAAAAAACAAAGCTTTTTTTTATGTGTTTTCGGCTCTAGTGGCACGCGTATTATTGACAGTGAGCTGACAGGAAGAGGGTGGAAGACAGGCGGCAAAGCGCCGCGGGTCGGAGTCGATCCCGGGCCGACCGCGTTGAGAACTAAAGGCCTCCTAACATGGTTCGCGCTAACCGCTCCGGGGCGCGTCCGCTGCAGACGCGGACGCGCCCCGGAAAACAAAACTTGCCAAATCCGGTCGGGAGAAGGGCGAAAACATGGTTTCCACCAACAAAAGCCTTCAGAGCCGTTCTCTGATGTTCTTTTAATGAAACAATATTAGGTAGATTGGACAACACGGAAGAAATAGCAGCATCAATGTTAACGCTTGCTTCCTCGATGCAAGTCGCCATTGTCTGAATCAGTCTCACGGTCGCTTCTCCACTAAGTCACATCTATGAAACTCCAGCCCTGCGTCCTGATTGGCTGGACAATAAAATTGGTTGAAGAAATCACTCTCTATGGGAGATGTTCCAGATGGATGTGAGTGAAGCTAGGCAGAGCGAAATCCATATGGCGAGAGTCAGGTTACAAGTTGATAATCTTGTTCAGAAACACTTTTTACTATACTGGGTAAAATTGTCCTGGAAGCAGTCAATACATTAGGTATTCAGAAGGAGGAGGTTAAAGAAGTCGATGGGAGCTGCAGGCCTGTAAAAACTCCAAACTCACTTCTCTTCACACCGAGGAGCAGGGATTTGTCAGAGTTTTGTTCCTGCCCTCGCTTTCCTCTGTCCCTCAAGTATCGCCTCATCTACCAGTAACTGCTGAAGGTAGGCACCAAGCTGCCCCTGCACAGATGACCAGGTATAGACAATAAAAGATGTATAATATGTAGCGACAACAGGAGCCGAAAGACTGGAAAAAACAAGCATGAAATGATTCAAACAGAGACGTTTCTTATATATATATAACAGGGAAATCCCCTCACAGTTGAGGATGTCCTGATGCTCTGTAAACTCACGTCAAAGTGTGAGGAATTCGCCGTTACATTATACTGTTCATATACACAATACGACTCTTTGTTCAAACACATTCGGGTTTACAAGAAAGGGTAGAGAACTAAATCAGGGACTGGTATGTGTGTGAACATGAGAAAAATATATTTTTTACAAAAGCCACAGTATAGAGTGCAATCTGGGATTTTTCTTTCACCTGTTTAGATATAAAGCTGGTCCAAAAAGGCGTTATGGACGGGTCCAAATTGGAGAGGCCTGGCTGATGCACCCTGCTAATATGGAAGATAGGGCCTGATGCAGCTCAACTCGCCTTCCTAAGAGGAGCCTGGGAGGAAATGCGAGACAGAAGGGTGATCTGCTGATAAAGCTGGCCATTAGGGTCGAGCTGATAGGAACTCTTTCTCTGCCGGGAATCACGGGTTAAAGACACTGATCAAACATTAATATCGGATCTTGAACAACAATGTCTGCAACAACAAATGAGCTGATGTTGTTTTCCTGTTTAACAGCACGACTCCTTCTAGGGGTTTCTACAACACTGCTTCTTTTTTGTTTTAGGGTAGATGTTATCTTATTTCTGCCCTTATAAATCCAAACCTAGTCAGTAAATTCCTAAAATGGGCTTCAACAACCAAATGAATCACACGGCTGATGGGACTGGCGTGTGCCAACACCTCTCAGGGAGCAGGCAGTAGTACGACGGTCGTTTGAAGGAGGGGGGCTACTTGATTGTACTGCTCCTTTCATGACTCAGAGCTAAACAAGTTAGAGGACCTGTTAAATTGTATTGCTTCCATTGGCTTACTGGCTTACCAATAACTGTCTTCAGCTGAACTCTAGTCAGGCGGAAGCTCTGATCATCATCCCAGGAAAAGAAAGTTCCCCTCGGTTTCCTGGGCTCCTCATCCCGCCCCAGTCTGAGAAACCTTGGTGTTGTTTTTGACCAGTCCATGTCCCTGGACTCCCCATTGAAAACTTAAAAATTGCTTTTATCGCTTAAGAAAAACCCCAAAAAATTGAGGCAGTAATTTCCAAATCGGACCTGGAGATGATTATTCTTTTGATTTGTTTTAACAAATCAGCAGTCACTCGTCTCCAGTTGGTCCAGAACGCTGCAGCGAGGCTTTTAACGGGAACAAACAGAAGGGCTCACACCACACCAGTTTTATCCTCTTTACATTGGCTACCTGTTAAGTTTAATATAGTTTTTAAAATTTTAGTTTTGACCTTTAGAGCTTTTAATGGACAGCCCCCCCCCCCCCCCAATACATATCAGACCTTCTAAGCTGTAGCCCCCAGACTGTGAAATGCCCTGCCCCTGTCTCTCCGTATGGACCGACTCTATTAGATCCTTCAAAAAGCAGCAGAACACTCTGTAAAGCACTTTGTGATTTTTATCTGTGAAAGGTGCTATATAAAGAAAATTTACTTTGCAGCCTAAGCACCTGGACGCCTCTCTGCGATTGTTGGAACCATGAATTCTGCTCTCTACCAGAAAACCCTGAGTGAAAATATCTAGCCATCAGCTTTTGACCCTAAACTCTTGTGTATTTGAGTAATGCAGCTGGACAACAAAGAGAATCGAAAGCATCACCCCTCAATGCCTCAAAAATACACCCCAAAATCAAAATAAACGTGTTGGAGTGGCTTACTCAAAGTGGCGTGACTTTAATGTCAACAGAGAGGGGAGATGCACTGGGATAGGCGCACCCATCTAACACTGGAGAACTGGCGATGAGAAGGAAGGAGCACGCAGCTTGATCTAGTAACCCCTGAAGCGCCAAAGGCGGATTTGTAAAGGATTTGTAAAAGGACTGGAGACACAACCGACGTGGCGGACAGAAGGGAAGGATGACACTTATGGCACCGGAGGAAATAGCAGGCTGCTGATTCCAAGGTTTCAGAAGCCGTGACCCAAACAGACACTTCTTTATAATTTGCCCGTGTAAATTATAAATACATTTATCACGGTGAATTAAAACAAGAATGGAACAATAAGAAAAGATCCAATAAATTAATTTAGGTTTTAAGGGTAACAATACAAACAAATTTATAACTGTTGTTTGAGAAAATAAGCTAAAGGGGAAATGGTTATGTCATAGCCACTCGAGATGTTTAAGCTTCCAAAATTTTTTTTCCTATTTTTTCTTCTCTTTTGTGATTATTGATCCCAGTAGTAGTAATAACAGTGAAACAGGATGGGGTCAAAAATGGATTCCTGAGACATGCAGCATTTAAGAGGAGATAGGCTTCTGCAAAAAATTAGCAATCCAGATGAAAGTAAAAATATCCCGTCAGGAATATAAGACTGAAAAGATTTGAAAGCAAGCTAACCTGACCTCATGTGAAAAAGGGATTGCCCCCCCCAAACCTAATGATGTTTACCTCTGGCAAAGCAGCCCCAGGCTCTCACACTGAAATGCTGCGTTTGTTTTACAGCAGATGTGACTGTAAACACAACCTCCAAAAATTTCCACCAAGCTCTCCACAGAATATGCTCCCAGAGGTCGTGGCGGTCGTCAGAACTTGTTTCAGGAAACTCTGAGACCTTTTTTGTTTTGGTCAGCAGTGGTCAGCATGGATGCAAGTTTTGCCCAGTCTCTTTCTCACTTATTGAAACCTGTACTATGACCTTCACAGAGACATTTGACGCCGCTATTGCTTGGATGTCATTTCTTTTGCTTGAGTCATCAATTTACCCTTGAGGGAATTTTGCTTTCATTTGTTGTTCTCACTTTGTTTTCCATCTATTCTTGCAATGTTTTACATGATGTTGCTGTTTGAGCTCTATCAGGCTACTTCGTGAGGTTAGAGAGGTGATTTCCATGAGCCAGGCTGTTACCAGGCCTGGGTGTGGCAATTGAAATTGAACGCTGATTTCTAAAAACTAAGAAAAAATGTGATAAATCACAATCAATTCACGATTTAACAAAGGTAAAAATGACTTTTCCTCATAGAGTCGGGTTGGTCCAGACAGCTTTTTCCCCTTAATGAATATAATCGTCATTGCAACTGTGGCTACACCTGTAATTTTTGTCTGAAATTAAAATTTGTCTGATGATTTGTAACATTTAGGTGTGACCAAAAAGGCAAAATGCTAGAAATCTGTAAGTGGGTAAATCCTTTTTAAAAGCACCATGTGTGTTGTAGCCCATGGGCCTCATCTCATAGGCCCAGAATCCGGTGGGTGGGCAGAACTGCTAGGGGCAATGGCGGCTGGCCCATAGGGGGCACTCGGGCGCTGCCCTCGCTAGATGTGGAGGTGAAAAGTCAAAATATATATAGATTTTAAAAGTATTATGTCAGTTTTTACTTAATAGTACGTGGCTACATGTAATAAAAATTATTAAAACACTTCTACTAACTGACTCTACCAATTGACTCTCATTTAACAGTGCATTTCCACCAACAGAACGTATCATTTCTCTTCTTCTACACTTGTGAGGCTGTGACTCAAGGAGCCCCAGAAGTGTAGCGAAATAACCAATCGTATACTGTTGCTAGGGAAAATTTATAAATATTTGGCCAATCATCATCGCCAAAATGAATGGCTTTGGGGCTCCTGGAGTCATAGCCCTTGCTACACAGTGATAGGTGAATAGACCATTTCACGCGTGACGTCACGAGCTACATCCGCGCTACATCCTGGGTCACGGTGGTAGACACAAACAGTACTGTTTTCGCTTATCATCGTGACAAAACGGGTGAATTAGAGCGTACTTTTAGTTTATTTTTGGAATCTAAACAATGCCTACGACTTGTTGTGCTCCCGGTTGCACACAGAGGCATTCCAAATCGTCGGATGTACGTTTCGTTCGTTTACCGAAGGACGAAGAAAGAAGAAAGAAGAAAAAAATGGAAATTTTCAATGAAAAGGACGCAGGCAGACAATCCCAATCGACTGTGGGAGCCATCATACCACGACAGAATTTGCAGTCTACACTTCATCTCCTGTAAATACAACTTAATTTTGCACTAATCATTGTTCTACTTAAATCATTATATAAATAAGAAATTAGGATATATATTTGAGTCAAGACGTAAACGTTTGTTTCATAATAATATACGTACATGTACAATGTATGCAAACCCTCTGGCATGAGTCTGTGAAAAGAATTAATAAGACAAAAACACCAGAATAATCCTTTGTGAAAAATGTTTTTTTTATTAATTAAATGCTTATTGTGGAATCATAGTAATTTTCCGACTTTTAATTTAAATGCATGTACTGGGCTAGGCAGGGAAATCTATTGGCCAGCCCCACCAAGATTTTTTTTCACCAACTGCCACTGGCTAGGGGCCCAGCAGAAATCTTACAGATAACCAGAGATCTGGACTGTAGGAGTAAACTCCACAATATCTATCAGGTTCAATTTATTTACTGTATTTCTTCTTGCTGTGTATCCATGAAAATGTCAGCGCTCTCTGTTGGATATTGAAGTCCAGTTGGGATGCTGTTTATTTTCCCCCAAAAAACCATTCTCTGCATACCTGCCAGAAACCCAACCACAAGGAAATAAAAATTATTTGCTGACAACCTCATAATTATCACATATTTAGAGCAGACATTTTTGTATAACTATGCATGTCATGCTCTTTGGGTTTTATAAACAATCAGTGCCCCGGAGGCGTTTTGTATAAAATAGTGGCACGGCGGCGAAAATGTTTGGCTTTAAGTACAGAAGCCCGAGCCGCGGCAACGCTTTATTTGATTTGACGCTTTTCCCAGTTTGATTCTTACACACAATGTTTTTGAAAGCCTCCCTTCTGTCCCCTTCTCCTATTTGACTGTAGGGTATGTACCAGAGAATTTCACAGGAACGCCCCCCCAGCCCCCCCCCCACCCGTCCCCCCACCTTTTTTTTTTTTATCAACGGTTTTGTTGGTCCAAAAGGGATTTCTGCCAAACTGGTGCCTGTTTGTCCACATGAGGCCTTTCCTTCGTGTTCTGCCCTTTTTAAGGCTCATCTGCAGAAAAGCAAAACAAACATACACCCTCACAGTTTTGTGGCTTGTATTAGGTTTCTTGTTTTTAGTTGAAAGTATCCCATGATATTATCTGATGAGCTGTATACAGACGACACAGAGACATGCAGGGTTCCCATAGACGTCTCCCTCACAGCGTTTAACTGCTTTGAGAAGAATATCCAAACGCTCCAGTCATGTGAGGCTGAGGCACATTTAAAAAAAAGTTTGTTTTAGTTTTTTTACCCCTTTTTGATTTATCGGCCCTTTTCTGTTGCTGTTCAGCTTCCTGTGTGTTATCTGTGTTAATTAGTGTCCTTCCCTCAGTTCCTCTGTTCAGCGCTCTACCACAGCTGTTCCACATTGGACTCCCCTGGTTCCTTTGTCACTGATAACATCTCCTCTGCATCTAACCCCCCTTGGTTTCCTTTGTTTAGTGCTGGATTCTTCCGTTTCTCTGACTCCAGTTTGTTGTCCTGTTACCTTTGTGTCATGAACTGTAAGTTCCTGTTGCTTTTTTTATAAAATCCTTTTTTCACTCGTTGCTTTTGGTCTGTCTGCACGTGGCCACATTACTAACCACAAACCATGACACCTTGTTGTCATGAGCTTTGCACGACGTCAGTGAAATTGCATTTTCTGCTCATTCTGCTTTTTAAATCAGTTCAGTTTGGCTGGATGAAGGGCAACTGTACCCAGCAATTGTTACGTTTTGCCAGAGATTATCCAATGGATTGTGGCATGGACTTTGACTAGGCCATCCCAATCCACTGACATACTATGACCCAAACCTTTTCATTGTGGGTCTAGTTGTATGTTTTGGTGCTGTTGTCGTGTTCCCATCCCCATGTCTTCTCTAGCCTTTGACAGAATTTCTTCCAGGATTGTCCTGCCATCTATCTCCCCATACCAACACGATGATACTGCCACCACCATGTTCTAGTTAGGATGTGTAATAATATATGATAATAATGATACATTTTATTTTAAAAAGCTCCTTTCGGACACTGTAAGGAACAATAAAGATATAACAATAAAAGTTACAATGAACCGACAATTACGGTGAGAGTAAGCACTTTTGAACAGCTGGGTTTTGAGTTTAGCCTCAAACTGGTAGAGAGAGTTGGTGTTGCGGATGTCTTGAAGGTGGGAATTCCAGAGTTTGGGAGCATGGTCCCATGGCCCTGAGGCGTAAAGGAGGAACAGTAAAGTGAATGAAAGAGAAGGATCTAAACCACTTCTGCACCACTTGTAGCTTATGGAGGACTTTTTGGAGAGGGCAGAAGAGGAGAGAGTTCCAGTAATCAGTGCAGGAGGTGACAAGGCTGTGGATATGAATTCATGCTGAGTGAGGGGTGTCATGGTTTTTTGGGTGTTTGGCCCACATACAGAACACAGTCGGGAAGCAGAGAGCAGTTTTAAGATATTTATTTAAGACACTCAGGCGAACAGAGGAGAACGAGGGGACAAATCACGACGTGGCAGCGCCAATGAGAGACGCGGGGTGAGGACTCGCTCGATCTAAGGACGAGAGGAGAGTGATTAGATACTTCAAGAGACGGGAAGATGCACAAATGAGGGGGGGGGGGCATACCACGGAGCGCGTGAACCGGGCCGAGAAGAGTGGGACAAAGCAGGACTCTCTTCGATGTGGGGACCAGGTGACTGAGCAACAGGAGAGCTGGCAGGTGGAACAAAGGCGGGGAGCCCGAGCAGCACCACAGCGGAGACAGGCACGAGGAGCAGCTGAAGGAACCAGAGTGAATCCAGGAAAGGGGTCTCTTGTCCAGCTTGGTACCACCACGGTGGCTTGAGAGGGATTGCAGAGCAGAATCTGAGCAGCAGGGATTCAGGAACCAGCCTTCAGCGCACGGAGACACGAAGGGTGAGTAATTCCAGAGCACGACGAACTGAGAGAAACAGGAGACAAAGGTTAGAACTAGGAATCTGGAACAACTAACTCACAGGAACCAAGAACAGTCAACAGTACAGTGGCCTTAGGTATACCACAACGGGCTAACACTCTGGTGTCCTTCAGCTGATTGAACGCTCCTTTTAAGCTCAAGCCATCCTGCCAACAGATTCTCCCAAATGAGTGACAGAGCACCTTTTTGGAATATAAATATGTAACGCACTGCTGGATATACTCTTTTACTTGCCCTTTTTACGGCTTTTAAATTTAGAACGACACCAGAACAGTAATTCAATAGACTTTTGAAAAAGCTTACTATAAATTTTTCCTCCATGTTCTTTTGTTGTGGTAAAATAAAGCTCCTCAAATCTTATAAAGCTGTGATGGAGTGGCGAACTGTCCAGGGTAAACCCCGCCTCTCACCCAGCGACCACTGGAGACAGGCACAAGTCCCTCCGTGACCCTGTACAGATAAGTGAGTATAGACAATGCAGAAAATAAAGATCTAACAGAAATGCTAAAATCACGATGAACTGAAACTTACTGACACATGAGGTGAAACTAACAGATACAAGAACAAACTACTAAAATAATAAAGAACAGAAAACTAATTAGTGACAATAATCTACAGATAACAAACAATACTGAATGGTGCAACACAACAGCCGAACCATAAGATCCCCTGGAGCCTAAAACTAAATGATAATGAACAGAAATTGAAACTAACAGACTTAAGATAAGCAAATTGGGAACATATAAACCAAAACTGGAGGATCCACGGGAACCTAACACTGAAGTAATCAGAGTACTGGGGATCCTGACAGGCCCTGGGAGGTTCTTTCAAATATTAAAGAGCCAATCGAGTATTTTTTTTCTTGCTGCTGGGGACCCATTAGTCCCAAATTAAGCTGAGGAGATAAGTTAATGACATTAACACCATCATCTGACTTAATCAGTTTACATATTCCTCCATCGGGACTAACTGGAGAGGGTCCCAAGTGCTCTGAGGAGGAAAAATGGGATACAGTCTCTGAAATCATGGAAGTAGTAAAGTTGAACTTAGGAGGACACAAGCTCTTCCTCTACTTTTATGATCTCTAGAGGCTTTTTAGTGGATTTGGCAACAACTATGTCACCCTGCCCTGCGCTGAATTCGTCTCTCACCTGTTCTCACACCACTAATCACCTGCCCAGTATTTATAACCCTGGCCTCCACTCAGTCATTGTCAGGTTCTCTTCTGTGTTGTCAGGTCGGTTCTCTCCTAATATTTCCTCAAGCCTAATTTCAGCGTTGTGTTTCAAAGATAGAAAACGGCTTTGACGTTTGATCTGATATTGCCATAGAAATGGATGCTATACAATAATTTTAGTAACATTTTTGTAGCAATTCATGGGGCAGCATGATAAGCAGACAAACAAAAATAACTACAGTAGCGTCCAGCAACTACAACACCTCCATAGATTACAATGTCCAAAGCCATTGTGGTGCCAGGTGTGATGTGTCTGTAAGGTATGATTTCAGAGGGAGAAAATGCAAACATTAGCTTTGTCACGATACGCAGGTGTTTGATTATTTTTACTTTTAGGTTCCTGGGGATCGCACATTCTGTCTGCTTTTCACCTTTTTGCATTATTTATTAGTCTGTAGATTCCTACAGATTCCTTCCTTCTTGTTTCCTTCCTTTGTTTAGTCTTTTGTTCATTATGGATTTAGTTAGATTATTCTCGCTTTGTTCTCCTTCTGTCTTTAATTTAGTCATCAGTGTTTATTTAGTCATTGAGTCTGTTTATGGATGGTGGTTTTTGTGTTCTTGTTAGGTTCTGTTTTTCCTCCTGTCTCTGTCACATCATTGCTCGCCTTGTCCCTCAGCTTTGTCAGTCATGTCTGTCACCTGTTGCTAATTACTCTCACCTACCTTCCCGTCAGCCTCCTCCCCCTCTTTGTTGAATCCTCCGTTATGCTACCCCTGTATCTAGTCTGCTCCTCCTTTTATTTCTGGTCCTTCCCCTCGCCTACCTAGTCTATACGTCTTGCTAGTTGTTTTAATAAATTATCATTCACTTTATCATGCCGCTCCCAAGCTCTTGTCTGCACTTTGGTCCATCTACAACTCCTCGCTACATGACAAGCTTTGTTATTTCCTTCTTCAATGCTTCAATTCAGACAGATGGGAACAGTTTAAATGTTAGTCAGTTTGCCCGATAAAAAGCAGGTGGATTTTATTTGTTGTGTGCTGCAGTCCTGTTCTTTTCTGTATTTATATGGCTGTGGTTTTCTATTAAATACAACAGCAACACTTTCCTGCTCCTCATTTACTTTCTGTGTCTGGCACTGCTGTTATAATTGCCTTGATCTCACTGGTCTCACAGTGTATGTATATAAATATATATATATATATATATATATATATATATATATATATATATATATATATATATGTATATATGTATATATATATATATATATATATATATATATATATATATATATATATATATATATATATATATATATGGTTTAATTGTAAACCGAAGTGTGAAATAGCGGCAGCTAAATGATGGCTATTAATTGACATTTAATTCTACAATGACGACAATCAACACTCAGATAAAGAAAATGAACATAAAAAAACAGGATCAATCCAGTCTGAAGTAAAAAGAAATGACACAGACAGAGAAGTCAGGTTTTAATGCGTCACACGTACATATGCCATGTGATGTTTATGAGCGAAGCTATAGATGTGTTTATGTTTACGTACACTGCCTTTACTGTAATAAATGTTCACATTATGTCACTTTATACCCATAAACTCTATGAGGTTTTTATGAAGAGAAACCGTAACTGTAAGGTTGAAGAAAGGGTGCACTGTTTTCCAAAGGTTTTAAAAGATCAATGTCTAGCATGCATTTGTGTTCAGCCCAATCGTTCCTATTTTGTTTTTGCAACACAGCGTGAGCTCAGTCACATTGGATGAAATGTGTCTGCTACAATTTCTCCGCTTGATTTCGGTCTGAACTTTGATGAGGTCATTCAGACGCACAAAAATACCTTTGATCTAAACCAGTGGTGACTGTTCTGCAGGCTGGTAATGCTCCAGTCTCACACCTTTCAGCCCTTCAAATTGTTTTTCTTCAAGAATTGTTCTGTTCTAGCCATCTTGCCGTCAACTCTGGGCGGGTTCCTTGTCTCAGCAGAAGAAAAGCCTTCCCATAACATGATGCTCCCACCATGCTTCTCCATAGGGATGGTGTGATCGGGACAATATGAAGTGTTGGTTTCTTCTTCAGGGTGTTGTCTATTCCCTACGTGGATTGTAGCAAACGTTAAATTGGCCATCTTGGTGTATTTCTCTCAACCATGGCTTTTTTCATGGCCCAGTTCTGGAGTGCATGAGAAGTGTCTGGGCCGTTTACAGATTCTCCCACCTGAGCTGTGGGCTTGTGCAGCTCCTTCAATGTTAACATAGGCCTCTTGGATGCTTCTCTGATTAATGCTCTCGTCTGTCAGTTTAGGTATGGAGTTGTGCCATACAAACATATAAATAACCCTGCTTTGAACTTCTCCGCCTTTCTCTCTCACCTGTCTGCTGTGCTCATTAGCCTTTATGATGCTGTTTGTTCTCTAATATTCTGCAACAAACCTCTTTGGCTGTCAAAGCTGGATTTGTACTGAGGTTAGTTTACACACAGCTGGATTCATTAGCTATTTTCTAAAGGCAGTTGTTTGCACTTAATTCTGCGAAGGAGTATCAGAAGAAAGGGGCCAGGGTGGGGATGTACAACACTCGCTTCAGATTTTTTGTTTGGAAAAGCAATCCTAAGTCAAGTTTGTTTGTGTTCCTTCTTTTCCCAACTTTGAGCTGAAGCCTTCCCTGCTTGAATTTTGTGGTTGTAACGTAACGGGACATAACGGGACACGGTTCAAGAGGTATCAATGCTTTTGCAAAGCGCTCTATGTTATGCAGATGTTCATAATATAAAAGACGCACGAGCAGGTCGCACTAACTGGCCCATTGTGTAATGAAGGGTAACGGAGAAGCATGGAGGATGGGAAAGCTCCCTGAGGAGTGCTTTAAAAACAAAGATCCCCGCAGAGCCATCGAACCAATAAAAGGCTATGCATGCAGAACCCCACAGTTAGCAATAACAGTGTTCTTCCTGACAACCGGAACCAGGTGAAAGACGCAGAGAGCAGCGGTGCACTCGGTTATCATCTGCAGGAAAGATAGGTGCTCTGATCTCCGATTATAAACTTTCCCAGCACCGGGGGCTCCAGACACCTTCCGTCACTTACAACTGCACCCAGCCCCGCTCTTCAAACCTTGTTGTCAGGTTTACAGATAGAACTGCTGTAGAGAGAGTTCAACGTTAGAGTAACGCTTCACCGAAAGACAGCAGAGATGTCATGCCTCGTCAACTGAGATCTATCCGCCTTTGCAGGATCAGTGACCTTGTGGAGAGTTTCCAGGCTTGGGACCCTTGGATTCTACAAAACAAAGGAGCTCTTATGATAGTTCAACAATGTACATGCTGAAGAAAGCTCCGCTGAGACCTTCCCGCATGAGAGAACCCAAACAGGCCCAGTTTCCTTCAGAGGCTCCTCAAAGAATTCATAGAATGTTTAGAAAAATGTAAGAAACATTGGGAGGGGCCGGATCCCTCCCAGGACATACCGTTTCTGTTCCCCTGCTGTAAGAGAAGGACACTCATCCTAAAACCTGCACACAAAAGACGGAAAATGGTGTTAAGTCACAGTTACCTTTTGTACTGGAAGTAGGGTGCACATGTCTTCCGATGTATATATCTGTTCTACATATGGAGAACAAGACCCTTACTTCCTCACTGATACTGAAAATAATCAAGTCAGTGGAAGCAAAAAGAATAAATGAAGCTATTTAAAGGAAACTGTATTTTCCTGTCTGTAATTTCTGCAACTAACATTAATGGTATAGTAGAAAATATAGGTGAGAAATGCCCTAAGTCACTTTTCAATAACTGCACATGTGCAACACCATCCTATACCAACTCTTCTGCTCCTCAGGTGGATCGTGTGAAAGAATCTCCCACATCCACTCTGGTCTGATTTCTTTCTTCCGAGGCCTTTCTCGTCTTCTCCTAAACTTGTAAGACAGTTTGCTTCTTGCAGCTCTCTGGCATTTTCAAAGTATACGGCGAGAGCAGCAGTGCTACAATGAATGGCTAACACTGAAGCTAACAGGATACATAATCACTAGAAGTGTGCAGCAAGAGTAAAAAAAAAGCAAAAAAAAAAAAAAACAGCAAGAGAGTGTGCATAGAGTAAAAATTTATTTTTCATCCTTTGTGTGCTTTTGGGGGGCTGCCATCTTGGTATCCAAATAACGCGCTGCCACTCAAATCATGCGAGAATCTTCGTAATTGTGACATACGAACAGCATCAGGCCTTGTACTTTATTTGTGCGAGTCAAACAGTGAACCAATATAAATATTGGCTCATCCAACATATTATGATAACAACAAAATGCTGCTGCATTGGTATTTGCTGAAGTGACCATATGAAGGGTTTTTTTTTTTTTCATTTATCTTCCTAAACCCCTAAGGAATGCAAGAGAAATCTGAATGTTGTTTATGAGCCGGTTTGCTAGAGGACTTTATTAATGGAAAATCTGACCACTTATATGTACTCATTACATTTTAATGTTGGTAAGGATACATTTTCCAGCGACTGCAGCCTCTGTGCAGGTAGGCTACATGCCTGTGCAAATTCTCAGTTATCAGTGTCAAAGCAGCAGCAAAAAGGCTTAAATCAGAGGCAACCGGACTTTGGATCAGTTCTGCCTGAAAATGTTTCCACACCTATCCAGGAGTCTTTGTCTCAGTGGCTCGCACTTGAGCAACCTGCAGTTGATGCACTGGTAGCCTCTGATTGAAGCCTGTTTGCTGTTGAGGTAGGCTACATTTAGTCGTCATACAACCCATGACATCCCGCATCATCTTCACTGTAAACAGACCACACACTGCACACTCGTGCTGAAACGGTCTATGAAATGGGTTGCTGGTCTATTCGAAGGTCAGCAGGGGTGTTTATGTGTATATGTGAGCTTTGTGCTGCCTGGTCCACAGTTCCGTTAGCAATGGCAGCACTCATGGACTGCTTATGGTCCGCTGTAGCAAATATTCAGGGGCGACAGGAGGTTATAGCATGTGTCTATTATGAATGTGCCGATGTGTTATACTAAGAATACAGCACGTTTCACATGAAAATGGTTGTAGGGTTTTGTTTGACTGTAAGGCTGCTAGAGACAGCAAAGACAGCAAGAGAGCCAGACAATTTTAGCAGATAAGAAAAAAGGTTGAATTAAAATATTGCAAAGCCGCTCAGCTTTATTATTTTAGGCTTCCATCTTGGAAGACCACCTTGGAGACCACCTCATCAGGCAATTACGGGAAAAGATTCCGATTTTTGAGCATACTATCCCTGGATACCCTCGTCGACCCTAGATTCAAAGTCATAGTTTTTTTTCATTCAGACTAACGCCACCGAAGCAATTAAAAGACTGACTTCAGAGTTTGACACCATTATGCGTTCTTGACAGAGTTCAGAGGAAATCTTCCAGGCTTCAACCTCTCATTATATCACTGGAAGTAATCTATTATTTTCCATTTTGAGAACAATTATTTCTATTTGATTACTTTTCTTAGGTAGCAAATGGTGGCACATTTTGGACTTGAGTGCAACGGAGGCAAGAAAAAGGCAAAATGTATTCTTTGAAGTCCAGTGCTACCTTTCAGAGCCCAATTTTAGCAGAATGGAATATCCACTGGAGTACTGGGAGAGGCAAAAACTACTGTAGCCCAATTTACACAAAGTTGCACTCACATTTTTATGCCTGCCATCATCTTTAGTGCCCTGTGAACGGGTGTTTTTAAAAGAAGAAAAAAAAGAATCAATTAAAATCAAAACAGTTGAAAAGCTCTTATTTCTGAATACAAGCATATCCAGTGCCTTCTTTCAAGTTCCACAAGCACTTTCACTGTCTGTCTGTGTGACAGAATAGTGACAGAAAAACAAACACAGCCTGCCATAAAATATTGTACTTTTCCTATAAAAAATTTACACACAGAACGTGCTAAAAATATTTCATTATACACATGTGATAATCATGGGACAAAAAGAATGTTTATTACTTATTAATTCTAATTTCCAAAAGCCCTAAAGGATAAAATGTATGCCAGCATCCCAGATTATATAGCTGACTGTGATTCTGCATTTGGCCAGTAGGTGGGTTCACGTGCAAATGAAGCTTCACGAAATGAACCCTTTGGCTCAAGTGGTTCACTGCCTTATCTCACCCTCACCATATAGTGGCGACCTGTCCAGGATGTACCCAGCCTGTTGCGCAGTGACCACTGGAGATAGGGAACAGCTCCCTCGAGACCCAGCACGCATAAGTGGATATAGACAATGGATGGATTTCTTCCTCTAAGCTAAATCCGCAGCTCAGCCACAGCTCACACAAACATGTGCATTTTCTTCATGTACATTGTCAGTAGTTTTTGTTTTTTTTACAGCTGAATTTATTCATAGTGAAATATATTTATTTTGCAAGCTTACAATACCTTTTCAGTACAAAATGCTGCCAAATTGAAACTAACCAGAGTGTAAGTGTGTTTATATGTAGACTTAAAAAAAGGATTCTTTGTTATATATTTGAAGTGTTTCTCTAAGGTGACTCAGTGCTCTGCTCCCACATGAGTATTGAAAGTTTATACAGCAACAAGTGACTAAGCTGAACTATATCTAAAAGGATATTTTAGATTCGGCTCACCTCATTTATTTTAAACCAAACACTCTTTGACCTAATGCAGATTCTACAAATAGCTTCACAGTATATCATTCATCTACTCACCTATTCCCATTACACTATCAACTCTACATTTGAAGACTAAGTATAAAGCTCTTTATAGGGAATGTAGGGAGAAACATTTTCCTCATTTGGTCACGTTACAACCTCTAACTACAGTGGGAATTTGTGTAATAAAAACACTATATTATTAAAAAGTGGAAGGAAAATAACACACTTGATTGAACCTCTTAACATTTACATATCTTTTAATTCATTGAGATGAGACCAAAATTCACTGACTTGCAAAATGCAATGTTTAGTGGAAAACTAACATTGCAGATATGCCTGAACACACATTCCCCACAACAAAACACGGTGGCGGCAGCATTATGCTATGGGAATGCATTTCTTCCACGGGGATAGATACTCTAGAAACTTCATATGAAGATGGATAGAGCTAAATACACAACAGTGCTGAAAGAAAACCTGTTAGATGCTGTAAAACAGGGGTTCTCAAACTTTTTGTGCCCAGGTACCCCTTAGAAGTGGTAAACATTTTTCAAGGACCCCTTTAGATTCTTCATGCTGATAGTATTTTTAAACAGCCTTTTGTAATATTAAATACATTAGAAATTATGTATGTTTGTAAAAATATATATACATATACCTAATATTAGAGATTTGGTCCTCATTCTCGATAAAGCCAAGCTGGATGTAACTGTTGCCATACTTCCTAATTTTTGCTGATTTGGCTTTTACCTTACTTGATGAAGCGGACGGAGTTAAATATTTGTCCATTGTGTTACTCAGCTCAACCCCGACGCATTCGCAGCAGTGCCATCTCAGGCCCAACAACATGCGTTTCACGGACCCCCAACCAGTGGTTCGTGGACCCCTGGGGGTCCGGGGACCCCAGTTTGCGGGCTGCTACTGTAAAAGACGTGAGACTGTCTATCAGGACAACTCCAGTAGACAAACAGTGATAGCTACAGTGAAATGATTCGTATAAAAGCATTATTGAGAGTTAGAGTGAACCATTGACCCAGTCCAATTGAAAATTTGTGGTAAGACTTGAATATTGATGTTTGGTGAGGATTGTCATCCAATCTGATAGAGCTTGAGTAATTTTGCAAACAACATGCGCTACAAATTCAATTTCTAGATGTGTAAAGCTGGTAAAAGCATACCTTTAAGGACTTGCAGCTGTGGTTGCAACAAAAGGTGGATATACAAAATACAGACTAAGGGAGGCTGAATACAAATGCACACC
The DNA here is from genome assembly GCF_011125445.2 of Fundulus heteroclitus. NCBI lineage: Eukaryota > Metazoa > Chordata > Actinopteri > Cyprinodontiformes > Fundulidae > Fundulus > Fundulus heteroclitus. The sequence goes on along the minus strand of NC_046376.1, from coordinate 31,030,339 downwards.
ATACATTTGAGAATTTATGTTTTAGAAACATTTTAAGACCTTGCATGTTTTTTCTTCCATTTCACAAGTATGCAATACTTGGGGATGGAGTATCACATTAAAACACAATAAACTACATCGAGATTGATGGTTGTGTTGAAACAAAATGTGGAAAAGGCTCAGGTCAAATGAATACACTTGCACTGTACATCAAGGAAGACAGTAACATCCCAGTGTTTTGTGAGAAGCTCATGAGAAAATATGCGTCGCAAACAAAGTCCCTTTGGGTGTTAAATGGGTAACGTGATGGAGCCTGGCATGGTTTTCCCGCTGAACAACTGGCTTTACATCACTATCCCATCCACAGATGTTTGCCACTACTTTCACTTTAAGATGTTGTCTTTGGGAATCGCTCACTGCTTCCCTGTTTTCTCTCCTGCTGTTTACCATATTACAAACCCACTTGTTTGGGATCAAGCTCCAAGAATCCAGAATGAAAGAGCTGGCGTGCTTTAAAACATGCATCATAAGAAACCAGTTTGCTGGATTACAGCTTGCAGAGTTCTGCACTGTCAGCAAATCACACTAAACATATTGGACACTACACAGCGTGGTGGGTGGTACAAAAATAAAACACAGATGTCACGTTGTTCTGCACAAACATCGAATTTTAGTCTTTACAAAAACGGTAGACAGAGTCAGTCCGTTCCTGTGATAATAATTCACATTATTTTGCGCAATAATAACAATGCTGACCACAGAGAAATGAAGTGAATATGGTAAGACGTTTCAGACATAAATAAACAGGATAAAAACACAAACATAAATAAATCCAAAACAAAAACACCCAAAAAAAATCATAACACCTGGAAGATGGTATAATTTAAACTTTTTAGTCCACAGGTACTGTCCTAATGTATCATAAACAAAGATCTCGTAAGTCAGGCTTGGTTACCCCTGTCAATAATCCCTCACCACCTTTCAGCCTCATTCAGATATGAAAAGACGTATTTTTTTATGCATCTTCTGCCCATTCACATCTTCAAGTTGCTTACATAAAAATCAATGTCATCTTTTCTGTGTCTGTTCAATAAAAAACTGTAAAGTGCTCCCAAGAATCCTGCTACCACCAGTGCAGAGAATGCTCAGCATCAGATGTCAAGTGGGATGATGTAGAGCGAAGGAATAACACCAAACTATTTTCGTAAGAAAAACTGACACTGTGCTCAACGATGGACTGAAATTCAGAAGAAAGTACCAAGACAAACATCAGCAGACCAGAGTATCTATATTCATTATGAATCATCTTTCTGATTGGTTGGAACATCTGGAGAATGGAAGAGATACTACGTGTCCTGTGTCAGGCCGACGCATCCTGCTGCGATCCATGTGTATATCATCAAAGAAAGTGAGCTTACTCAGAACTCAGAATACTGCCTTGAATAAAGAGCGGGATCAAAGTGTTCTCCACGAGCAACTTCTTCTGCAAATCCACTCCCAATTTAGTGAAGATCTGTGTATTTTCACGCATGATGGAGCACGATGTCAGAGGGTGAAAAGTATCAGGAGCTAGAAAAGAAGCTGCCACTGTCTGCACCGCTGTTAGATCACTATTTCATAATGATTTTTTTTTAAAACACATCCCCCCCGGTCCATTTTATAAATATGTATATTTGTATCCTATGAAGCAACAAATTGAAAACCACTGAATGTCTTCCATTGTTTTTGTTTTTATGTGTTTTTTGGCCACCTTTAAGAGTAAAATCAATAACAGCTTACCTTTTTGAGATGGAGAGTCATATTCAATAAATTTGAATATTATTGAAAAGTGAATCTATTTCAGTAACTCATTTCACTAAGGGGAGCACAAAATGTGTGGTGTCCAAGTTGAAGTAGAAATTGGTGACAGTGGGGGTTCTGTTTTGGTTCCCTCTCACAAAATTTTGCTGTTGTATAAACTGTGATCTGGTCACTATTTTTTTATTTATTGTTTCCCTGAATTAGACAATTCGTTCTTAGTTCTCCGTCGCCTGCTGCAAATAACTGAAATCTGGCTTTGAGATGAATCCTGGTTTTTACGTTCAATGGAAACACAAGACACACACACACACACACACACACACACACACACACACACACACACACACACACACAAACTACAACTGTTTTTTTCTCATTCAATTTTAAATACTTTGCTTTAGATTAGCCTAAATCCTTCTGGGAACTGACTACATAAGAAGGTCAGGACATGAAAACATACACTTTTGAGCCAAAAATAATTTCTATCTCGTCATAAGACCGCCTGGCCCTTTTCACATTTTGTCATGTTGCAGCCACAAACCAACACAAAGTAACAGTAATTATGAAGGGAAAAGAAAGTGTGGCATGCACTTATATTCAGAACCACTGAGTCGATATTTGGTAGAATCTAAGAGACAGGCAGACTGGATCTGTACTGTAAAAAAAGAGATCTGTCCGATCTTGCCACAGATTTTATCTTGCATTTAGGTCTAGACTTTGACTGGGCCATTCTAACACAGAAATATGCTATGATGATCCATCCTATTGTACCTCTGACAACTGTTGCCATCAGGCAGGAGATTCAGAAGCATTCAAACAAGGACTAAAATGACAGAAAAACAGCTTTTTTCCTGTCGCTGTTGGGGCCTTGAATCCCAACCTAAGTTATTTTACATACCTGAGATTGTTTAGTGTAATGTGACAATATGTGTAAAAGTTTAAAGGGTGTGAATACTTTTGTAAGCTCCTGTGTGCATTTGGTTATTGGAGTCTAGGAAGATTCTGCACACTCACGTGCTATTTCCAGTTTTCTTTACAAGCTTTTCTTTAATGTTGGAATTTTTAAACTTGTGTTACAAAGTGTCTAGTTTGGTAAATGAAAAATAATTCTTTGGAGAATAGCAAAACAAAGAAAAAAACCTTTAATACAACATACGCAAGATGGAAATGCAATAAGTGCAGATAAAAATAAACCTAATGTGCCATAAAACTACAGTACAGCGTTCGCTATACATTGCAGATGCTGTACTGTCAAATAAGCTCAGCACAAAGCTTTTTTCTGCTGGAGTGGTGAGAGTCATGTTTCACAAAACATCAGCACAAGTACCATCACTTCTTAATCGGCGTAAACTCCTTTTTTATGAATGCTGCACTGTAAATCAAGCTACTGATATTTACATAGTAATTACCTTGTTTACAGCCCGTCTATAAATTCCACACTATTAGCTGTTGTGTTTACTGCCTCCCTATCAAATGTGGAATAGCCACAGATATTTAACACTCCCCTCAGGCTGCAAAGTGATTTTACCATAATGCGCGCTATGCAGAGTGTCAAATTATGTATGGTTGCACAAGATTTCACACCATCACATCTCTGTGAAGCATTCAAGGTATTTACTGTGAGGGATTTGATTCCCCACCATAGGGAAGCCTTTCTGGCCTCAGCATCTCCTCTCTGATTCTGTTTTGCGTCGGTTAAAGAAAATCTAATGGTCTGCTAAGTGGCAAATGGACATGAGTCGAGAGAGAGAGAGAGAGAGGAAGGCAGAGAGAGAGAGAGAGAGAGAGACATGGACTCCAATAATAAGCAATGTTTAAACAATAAACGGGCAAGGAAATCCTCCAAATTCTCTTGAACAGCTTTATGTGCCGGAGAGTCATAAAAATCAAGAGACGTAAATAACTCTAACAATTTGCAACTGCTAGAGATCTGAATTATAAATGCTATCTATAATCAATCAATCAATCAATCAGCCCTTGATTTTAGTGGACTTTTCATCCATGACAAGGGCAACATAAAGTGCACGTACGTCAGATAAAAACAGGAGTTTATAAAAAAAAAAAGTATGACCACATGAAAAAAAAGCCTTAAAAATGTCAAAGATAGATGTTTTGGGAGATGTACAAACTAAAATGATCATTTATTAGACATTACACATTTTGAACAAGACAGTAACTAGAAATTGCGATTGCTTCATAATTTTCAGCTGTTCTTTTTAGAGTATATGGAGTCTGAAGTAACTTCCCATTATGGTAGACGTGTTCTAATTTTATCCGGTCTATATTGAAGTCCCAATCGAGGCTGTCACAAATGATTGGTTTTGAAAAACTCAGCTTCCAATCATTTTTGTCAGTGTACTGCTTAACAGTGACGCCGTTTGACAGCAACACCCCCAGGATGGCCAAATTTTTAAAAATCCAAACATGCTTTCCTGTGCCCAACTTTCAAATCTGCATTATAGGACCTGTAAAATGAAAGATAGACAAGGCAGACACAAAGCAGGTTTAAATGGTTTTTGAGAAAACATTGATAATGTGTTGTCTTCCATTGGTTTCCCAGTAATTGTTCAAGAAGGACACGCCGGTAACAGTCTCAAATGCGTATGGTGGAACGAGTGGGGTTGTTTTCTGTGAAGACAGGGTCAGTCTTGTCTGCGTGGGGACTCCAAGGTAGTAAACCGAGTGAGGAAAGGAAGAGCCTCAATGAAGGCTTAAAGAACTGGAGATCACCTGAAGTAATTTTCGCCCAGTTCTGCTTGTCTTCATACTGCTGCTAATACCTGATGGGGAACACCTGGAGAGGGCTGGACCTGCTGCCCTCTCCCTGGCTCACAGAACACAAACGCTGCACTCGGCCCAGCAGCATACCACATATGGCAGGACAGGTGCAAAGAGTTAACCTTGCCTGCCAGCTGAATTCTCACAGTATTTGCACATACTGTGTATTCATTTACTGCTGTAAGTATTACTTTGAAGTTTTAAGTTGAAAAAAGTATTAGAAAATGTTTTGTTTTGTCTTTAGTGCTTTTAGTGTGTCTTTTGTCTTTAAAATACCAGAATTTGCACATAACTTTGTATTTTAATCTGTCTGATTACATCATTTTTAAATATTAAAATGATCAATTATGATTAGGTACTCAGTACTTGAGTAGCCTTCTTACTGAATACTTTTTTACCCTTGAGTAATTTCTTGGCTGACAACGTTTTACTTTTACTTTTGAACACGGTGAGGTGTGACTTCCATGTCACTTCTATCACCTTCCTCGGCTTTGTTCTAGGAAGCGGACAGATGAGGACTAGTCCCCAGAAGATCTAGGCCACTCTCAACTGGCCACTCCCATCTACTCGAAAACAACTTCAGCGCTTTCCGGGATTTGCCCATTTCAATCAGCACTTTATTAGAAACTTCAGCCAGACAGTCCTGCCCCTTATTCAACTTACCTCCTCTAAGGTACGTTTGGACGACCCAGTCATCCAAACAGTGACCCATGCTCAGTTTATTCTGGAGGTTGATGTTTCTGACACTGAGGTAGGGGCGTTCCTTTTTAAATTATTAAAAATAAAATAATTGGCATCCTCCCAAACATGATTACCTCGTCCTCAATAAGTGAGGCAGTGTTGGAGGAATCTTTAGAACCTGATCGGTGTTTGAACTGTTTAGAAGCAGTAGAGCTTTCTGACCTATCTAAAATTTTAGCTTCATCTAAACCTTCAACTTATATGTTAGACCCAATCCCAACCAAGTTATTTAAGGAAGTATTCTCTTTGATTAATGCCCCTATTTTCGACATGATTAATCTTTCCTTGGCAAACGGATATGTACCACAGACTTTTAGAGTATCTTTACTTAAGAAACCCTATCTTGATCAAGATGACTTAATAAGTTACAGACCTGTAGCTTTTCTTCTTATCTTGAGAAAGTAGTTGCTAATGTCAGTCCTTTTTCCTTTTTTTGGAGGGGGGGGGGGGGCTTCCATACCTATTAGTTCTGCCTAGTTTATAACTCAAATACAGTTAGTCATACTTAAAGGTACACAAAGGCCCCTTACCCTCTTAGTAATCAGCAAGTATAATGTAACAGACGTGTTGTGAATGTATTTTATTTCAATGTTGTGTTTAAAATGGTATCTTTAAAGGGACAGTGGGTTGTGTGGCTTATGGATTGGAAACAATTTCTCAAGAGGGAGTTAAATTAACAGCTACTCAGAACAGGAGCTGTCCTGCCAACTAAAACCACTTAAATGTTCACTCTTGTTTGTGGCAGTGTGAGGAGATGTTACCGTAAATACACCTTGCACCTTGGATTTTTTTGCATAAAGTAGTTCCTTCATGATCATTTTCTCCCCCTACCAACATCTGTGTTGCTACAAACATCCTGGTATTTATCAGCTCTGGCCATTTGCAGTCAGTCCTCCCTAACCAGCAGTCCTTCCTCCAATATCCTCCTATACCCCCCAGAATAAAGCAGGCCATTACGCATTGTTCTCTCTCATGACCATTGATGACAGGAAAAAAATAAAGGTTTACACAGACAAAATTATGTATAGCATATTGAAGTTGTTCAGTTCTGAAAAAAGAAAACATGCAAGTCATTTGTAAACCTAATTAACCATCTTGCAACTCTAGAGATCCATATTGGCCACAGATAATAGGCTTTTCGTTCTTATTGTGAGAATATGCTTTTTTTTTTTTTGTTCCTCAGCAGTCTAGCTAACTACTCAGGCTGTAAGGTGTTTATTGTGTTCATCCGATTGACAGCTTGGGGGATATATCTGTCTCTGTTGTGGCTTGTTTCTGCAAATAATGCTCTGTAGCTCCACCCTGAAGGTAAAAGTCTAAGCAGTTTGTGTGCTGGATGTGTGGGGTCTGCAGAGATCATTTGTTATTTATTAGTCAAATATTTGGATCTAAGGAGTAGCTTAGAAGAAGGAATTTTGTTAAAAAAATGAAATAAACACCAGGGATGTGATGCAGATAAAGAAAGCATTCTAAAGAGGGATTCACCACATGGACTAAGAAGGAAGTCCAGGCAAATCAAAATAAGCTGGATCACCACACCAGGTCATGGCGGCAAACCTTTTGTGTAGTTGTATTTTGTTCCGATTATGTGAACTTCCAGCAAACCGTTGCCTTGTTTTATATCTTTATCTTGACGTGCTCAATGCTTTTTTTAAAGCATTTTACTTATTTTGTGTCAAATCAGGTTCTGATGTGATACAATGTGGGAAACCATCCAGATAGACAACCCAGCACGCAGCCACAGGGTGGCAGCGGGAAGTTCTCTGTCTCTCTACAACAGTGATTGGACAAGAGACAGGGTATACCCTGAATAGGATGCACACAGACATTCAAACTTCTCCTCAATTCAGCCATTATAAACACATTTGCAGAGTTGAAAGATGGAGGAGAACCTGGACAGGTCCCAGGCATGAATGGGGGAACATGAAAACTCCATGCAGAAAAAACCCCTGCCACTTACTAGACCCAAGACCTTCTTGTTTCTAGGCAATAATGCTAACCACTACACCGCCGTACTCCAATATATAGGGATTCCTTTGTCAGTTATACAGGAAACTTCACTCACACATCTACCAGCATTTTGTTGGTTGTAGAATGTGCTGCTGGCCAAAAACTAATATAAATGTTAAACGGGGCTTGAACCGCTTGTTTTCTGGTACACGGTGGTGTCCAAACGTCTCATAAAGGTCTCATTCATTAAGTGCCAGCCGGGGTGTAATAGTCTCTCCTGGCTATGGCCTCTTCAATTAAGACCAGATGCTCCAGAGTCAATCCTCTGCAGCGCATGTAGCTGGAACACAGTGGATTACCCTGCTGAATGCACTAAAAGTCTCAAATTTATGATAAGCTCTTAACCAGACAAATGATATACATTAATCAACAAGATTACTTTCAGTATGTAGAGGGCTAAACAGACATCCCAGATTGACTCTCCACATGACCTGAGATGACACGGGATAATCTAGGATTCCAAGAAAACCACATTTAAAATCACTAAAACCCAACAGTTCTGGCCGTAGAATGGGGTCGGTCTTGCATGAACCTGATATTTTATGAGGTGTGACAGTAGATTTTTTTTATTATTTATTTATGTTTTTGCCTTAGTACATATTTCCTTAAACATGTCATGTTCACCCAGCGCATGTAATGTTTATTCCAAATAAAAATCTGAAAAGTGTGGTGTGCATTTTTATTCAACGCCTTTTATTTTGATACATCTAAAAAAAAAAACAAAAAAAAAAAAAACAAAAAAAAAAACAGAGCACCGATTAAGGGGGGCATTTGGCTGTCAGACTTTTCAGATTTTATATGTAAAAACCTGTGTATCAACTTCCCTCTACTTCTCAACTATTTTATGTCTTTGTATAACATAAAATCACAACAAAATATATGCATGTTTGGAGCTGTATTACAACAAAATGTGGAAAAACGTCAAGATGTACAAATGCCTTTGGAAGCCTCTTTAAATGAATATTTAGTTGCTTAAAAGCTATAGGAACAGGCTTTATCCTAATTAACTAATCTGGTTTCCAGTAATAAGTGGATGAAAGCAAGAGGGGAAGCCACCCAAGTACCTTTACAACATCAAACACCAGATTAAATCCTAAAGTTTCACAGATTTCTGTCACATCTTTTTCTGACAGATCCTCAGCCTAATGCGCGAGTTACATTAGCTACCATTTAAAACCACAATCAATACAGATCCTGACTGTAAACACAGCAACAGTGTGGCCATAAATCGTTGAATACCCATTTAAACTGTAATGCACACTAAGCGTAACAGCTAATGCTTTGTGTTGCATTCAGCAGACGGCCTTTACCAGGTGAATTGCAAAGTCCAGACCATGTAAAACCATGGTCCCTTGTGGGGGTGAGCTCATTCTGTGCACAGTTCCAGCAAAGCTGAAACCAAAACACAATTGAAAGATGTTATCTTCCCTAATTCCTACTGACTTCCTTGAAATGTCAAATGGTAATATTTGTTGAAGATTATTTTTCTACTCACCTTCTGCTATTTCCTCATGACCTTGAGAGCAGTAGAATGGAGTGAAGTACTTAGTTCCTTGACCGCTAAAGCAGTTTGGGACACTTGCCAGTTTTGTCTTTTTCTTTTTATTCAGCAGAAGGCCATGAGGTTAATGCACTACTGTATACTCAAAGATATCAACAAGGAAATATTATTGCATATGTAGCAAGAAATGCCCTCAACACGAAGCAGATCAATGATGCATCAGAGGGAAGGTTTAGATGCGAGTGTCAGTTCCTATTGATCACCAAGGCGAGTTGGAGGAGTCGCACAGAGCTCACTGACATCATGCTGACAAGGTTGTCTGCAGCTACAGGGACTTGTTTGTCAACCGAGATATTTTAATCCTGTGAACTGCAAATCAAAAAACAGTGACAGAATGTGTTGAGCGTGACTTTGATGCCACACTGCGTAAATAAGGCATGGTCTAGTTTACCCTCCAAATTTCAAGTATCTTGGCTAATACATGTTATTCTCATGGCATAATAACCTTAAGTAACAATAACATGGTTTCATGCTATCGCAGCATTTATACCACAATCTAAAACAAAAAGTGTAAAACATGATCTAATTACTCCTATTTGAACCAGATACACAGCAGTTTTTCTTACTGGTGATACAACAATAAATCAAACTCAATATGAGGTATAATAACATAACTTATTATAGGGGCACTGTGCAGATCACCTTACAAAAAGCTCAGCCCCCACAGGATGCTGAGGTGTCAGCCATGACAGCCCCACAACATCCACGTGGTAAAGAGAGTACTGAGCTGAAAGGCAAAGCTCTCCATTCACCGATCAGTCTACATTCCTACCCTCATCTGTGGTCATGAAATTTGGGTCACGACCGATAGAACAACATCCTGAACAAAAACGGGTGAAATGAGCCTCCTCCGCCGAGTGGCCGTCACACCCTTAAAGATGGTTGAAGACCCGGTCCCGGTTATGTGGAAGATGACGGCAAAAAAATGATATTGATAATCACATTGATTTCTTGGTTATTGTTTTTAAAACATAGACAAGATATAAGAAATGTTGAACATCGATTGTTGATTTACGTAGCTGTTTTTTAGACCTCATTGGCCAAAGCATTACACATCTTTATCTGCTCCAGCAAAACCTTCAATCACCAAGAGTTGAAGCAGACATGCCTTTGACACAAGTCAGTGAGGGCCTTCCTTTAGCTCCACCGTGGCTCTCCACATTTTTTGGGCCAGCAAATAGTTCTAAATTGCCAGATTTGTCTGGCTTGTAAGCAAACAAGTCTTGTTTCAGCCATCTGGCCAACAGTGTGCAGCAACTTGTGGCTCCTCAACAGGTGCGTCCTGAACCACCCCAAAAATACTTACCTGGCAAACCAACCTTCAGTCACATTCACATGGGCTCACCACTGGTCCTACTTACTTGATCCATCCATACAATACCCTTACCAGCAACACCAGACTTGGAACCACAATTCACTACTCCCCATGATCTGGTTTGCCTCCCCTGTAATTTACCCATCACAAGACTGTCTCCAATAATCGCGAAATCTCAAGACCTCATGATGATTCAACCCTGACAATAAACCTTTGCATTGAGACCCATGCATTTTGATCACAAACATCAAACAGGACAGTAGTGAGATTTGCTGCCAACAAAGCAGCACTAATTTCATTTACTGGATCCAAATGGTCTAAAATACTTCCTAATGGTGCCTGTCAGCACATTGCGGATGACTTTAGTTGAGGAAGCACTCACTGTTTCTATTAATTAAATCATTACTCACTACTAAGACCATTTATGCTCGAAGCAACCGCACTCGCTAACAAAAAGTTAGGCACTCAGGAGCAATCTGATATGTCTTGGATTTTGCCCCACCACTAATGAGTCCTGGATGGATTTGCTTCGTAAGGAGCTGGATGTGTGCTGGGTTGTCTGACTGTCTGGTCAGCTCTAGGAGGAGAATAGAGGAGAGTTGAAAAGTAAACTGGTCCCTGGACCACGGTGCAAATACACGGACTGTCAATAGCAAGTAGAGACATCTCAGGGATGCTTTTGCACTTATGGCGTATGGAGCCATAGGGTATGACTTCAAGACAGCTTTACTTGGGTTTTGGAGGACCCTTATGGCACAGTTTCCTGCATCTGACCTCTTACTCCTTCTGATGAAGCACCACGGTTCTGTCTTTCAACAATACCAAGTATGTCCAAATGTAGAAAATGTATCTGTGGATAACATGTGCTTGGTATCCCCATTGTCTGTTCAATTGAACAAGTGTAGGATTCGCTTGAATGTCAAACTCAATTTACAGATAAGATTTGAAGGATGGCTGTGGACTGCAACTAGTTGAGAGGAGGTATGATTCAGCTCTGCCCTGAATCACTGGTGGATCCGTTCCAGAGGGAGTGCAAGATCATAATGAAAAGGGACCGTCACATCACATACTGCACAGGCAGTTTAATTTGATTTTTACCACATCATCTAGTGTCTATTTTATCAGTGGGTTTTGTAGAAATACGTCAGAGATGAGAACAAAATTTGATTAAAACGGAGTTGTTACTTTCCAGAGTCGCCACTTGTTTGCTGAGGATGAGAGATTGCTGCAAAATCTGTAACTTAATGCAATTAGCTGGTCTTCCTTGGATCAACAACTTTTTCCCAGTTGGCTACAATACCTAGACTGATTGTATTATAAATGAGTACAAGTGAAATGAACATAATTCAATATGAATCTGTCTGACTGGATCAGTCTGATTATGCATTTATATGTAATTGGAAGCAATTTCTTTAATTGCATTAAGATGTTGATTGTTATGATATGACTCCATATCAATAAACTGAACTTTAAATAGAGAGAGAGAGAGAGAGAGAGAGAGAGAGAGAGAGAGAGAGAGAGAGAGAGAGAGAGAGAGAGAGAGAGAGAGAGAGTTCTGATCGTCTCTAGCTTTGAGAAGAAATAACACATTCAAACAGATGTCTGGGTTCTCTTCCAAGATAAATCATGAAAGTGATGTGACTTGAAGCAACACTCCAGTGAACTCCTGCACCGTCAGATCTTGTGGAACAGAGCTTTCCATGCATCCCAGTCTTTGCACACTGAAATCTAAACAAAGTCTCACTGACGCAGCTCCTGAAGGACCAAGCTCTGCCAGAAGCTTGAAATGTGTTTCATGTTCTGCCCCACCAGACCCCCATTTTTCCCCTCGTTGTGGTTTTGAATAGTGGAAAACATGATGTCCTGCTGGCTTCCAGCTATTCTAAATTCAAAACACCGAGCTTTGAGCTGAGGAACACAAAGGCTGTTCGTTTTCTTTTCGAATTTGTTTTATGTATTCTGTTTTTATTTATTCATGAAAAGATCACTTGAAAGATCAAACTCCACAGAAGCTCTACATGTAGACAAAGGTACAACGAGTAGCTGAATTAAAACTAAGGTTTCCCCTTTTTTATTTAAATGCCAACGATCATTATCCGTATTTTACATCGATGAGTGCAAACATGTGCCGCAACAACTCCAGCCAGATGTTTCTGTGAACGTTCTCTTGTTTTTTCTATGTCAGATTAGAGGAATTTTAGTCAGTTCCACTCAACACTAAACAACGTAAACTCTTAAACATCAGTGGGTTTCCTTACATAAAAGGCTTAATTCAGATTGTTCCAAAATATTTCTAGTGGACAAAAATGTCCTAAACGTTCAACATGTTCCAATTCTAGACACTCCTTGGTTGAAATTTCTGGTGGTCAGATTTATTTTCTCCCTACATGACCCACTTCTGCTTGATACTTGGTATTTATGAGAGTTCTTCTGGGCAGATATATGCCAGAATGCTGCTATTTTCTCCTCCAAAGATAATAAATCTAATCTTGAGTAAAAAAAAAGGGCTAGTACTGGTTTGGTTTTATTCAGGCACCGAAGATTTGACAGTCTTCTGGTTTGTCGATCGAAAATATGAAGAAACTACAAGCATGCCGTCGGACCTCTATGAAGAGAACTGACTTTTTCTCCTGGTGTGTCCAGAACGGGACTGTGAGTTTGTTTGAGGACAAGCTATTAAAATGGTTTTGTAACATTTTCCAGCCACATTTCCAGTCACAATCCATTCTTTCGTGCTATGATAAACAAACAAGAATGTTAATCTGAGCACGAAGAATGAAGGTAAACAAAATTCTGACCATAACTGCAAATTTTACAGGTGGACTCAGCTTGATACCCCGGAGGTAATTTATTTTAGTACGTATAATATGAAGCAGAATAAAAAGGTAAATACTGGTATTCTTGTTTTCTCATGTCTTGACATCTCTTTATTTACTTCACAGTTGTGCTATCCTCTGTCATTTTCAGATAATGGACTGAGCAGTACTTTGTGGAATAATGTTTTAAAATTGAACCGTGCGTTAAACATCAGTTCAGGTTTCTCCCTGACCTGTCTGCTGTGGTTTTCAGTCTTTATGATGCTGTTTGTTCTGTAATGTTCTCTAACCGACCTCTGAGGACTTCCCAGAACAGCTGCCTTTATACCGAGACTCAATGGACCCGTCATGATCCCCAGGTGTTTCTTTTGGACTAGTTCCTTTAGTTCCTGGATCGTGGTTTCTTTGGTTCATTATCCTTTAGTCATCATCGTTTCATCCGGGACCAGGTCGCGGGAGGAGCAGATTCAGGAGGGACGCTCAGACTTCCTTCTCCCCAGAAACCTCCTCCAGCTCCCCTGATTGTAGCTCAAGATGCTCCCAGGCTAGTTGAGAGACATAATCTCGCCACCGTTTCCTGGGCCGCCCCTTGGGCCTCCTCCCGGTGGAACATGCCTCGAACACCTCCCAAGGGAGGCATCCAGGGAGCATTCGGAAGAAATACCCAAGCCACCTCATCTGACTAAATGTTTGTTTTTACCTTTTGGATTTAGTTCGAGGATTCTGTAAGTTTTTTTCTGTATCATTTGGGTATTATTGTCTGTTAGATTTCTTCCTGCGTTTCCACCGTTTCTGATCTGTCACTCCCCGTCTCCCTCAGATCTCTACATTCATTGCTCTCCCCTGTCTCTTATAATTATCATCCGATTGTTTTCACCTGCTCGCCACATTTCTCTCTCCCCACTTCCCCCTGTATATAAGCTTCCCGGTCATCACCTCCATTTGTCGGATCCTCCATTATGCTTCCTGTTCCTCTGATCTCCATCATGCTCTGTGCCCTGTCTCTCTGTTTGCCCTGCAAATTCATTTGTGTCATTTGAACAAACCATCCTAAATTCACCATGCGTCTTCCAAGTTCCTGTCTGCTCTTTTGTCCAGCAACAACCCGACACTTCATGACAGGACCACATCTACCACAAGTTAAGTCACTTCTGCAGGCGAGTAGTTGCGCACTTATTTAGGGGTTATCACAGTAAACGGGGCTAAACATTATCCAATATTTTTCAGGTAATTATTTCAGGATTTGGAAGTCGTGTACAATTTTCTATCAACTTAAACTTAACAAAGTTGTCTAAAACAATCTTTGTGGAAAGTATTAGTTTTTCTGTACTTAAATTTCATCCCGTTATTTTTGGCATGCATTCATTGTTATTTGTTCTTACTTTATTGCCATAAAGAGAAGAAATTTTGCTCATGATGATCTACATGCTAAAACCGAAACAAAGGAATTGCAGTTTTGAGTCTATTCCTAAAGTGTTTGACCTCAGTTTGGGGAGTCAAGGGAAGTGTAAAGCAGCTAAACAAGAGACCACCAACAATAGTCATTATGTTGGAACAATAAACACTCCAGAAAGAGACTGAGGCCAATTCAGTCCTGGTTTCCCAGCTCACTTTATGACTTTCTTGTTTATTCTGCAACACAATAAATAATTTTCAATAATAGGACCACTAGATATGGGGGAGATAAATATCGGAGGGTCTGAGGTGTCACTTAACATTTCTTATCTTTGGTAACTGAAACACATCTTTAATATGCTCTAGTATAAGTAAGCACATAACATTAGAGGGAAGGACAATGCTACTATGAAAGCTAGCATTTGGAGCCATTATATGAAAAGAACGTGAACATTTATTCTGAGTTTTTTTTTACAACATAAATAATGTTAACAAACAGTCACGCAGCAGTTTTGTTTGGAGCACACAGTTGGGAATTCACTGAAAATATCCAGTGTGCAAGCAAGCCTGATGGGAACAATAAGACTTTGGGCCAAACAATTAAGCAGCAAACCGCAAAACCTAAACAGTGAGCTGAAAGGTCCCAAAGGGCAAATTAAACTCTAAGCAAAGCCAATAGTCAGAAAGTATCAGTGAATTTCTCCCAGCATGAGTGTTTGACTTTGCCTGAACTGATCTCTCCATCCAGCAGATAGATTTGGTTTTCAACAATCTGGCAAATATTGTGCAGTGATTGATAAAGTGGAGAAAGGGTAAACTTCTCTCTGGCTGCGTTTTCTTCTTCTGCACATATTGTGTGTGATCGAATGTGACGCAACATGGACTTGCTGCATTGAATATTTACAAATGTAAAGGATTTCCTGAATTTCAAGCTGTTTCTGTTCATGCTCAGAGTAATACTGACCTGTATAACTGCAGCACTACCTGGTTCAATGCATGGAAAGGAGAGGATATTAATTTGCTGTTCATGTGTGACCCTCATGCTGACATTTTTGATTTGGAACATTGCATTTTTCACAATTGTTGTTTAGTGACTGTTTGCAACTGAGGCTTCACGTCTTTTAAGTTCACGCTGTGACTGTGTCCTTTATTTCTTTCCCTTTTGTGGTCAATATGTATCCCCATCCGCCAACTGATAATCCACACAGCTGGGAAGTCTCACTGGAGGCCGTGTACTCTGCATAAAACTGTCAGAAAGTCAAAGCTGCAGGCTCTTTTAGTCTGAATCGGCTGCAGCATCACACACTTCCTGTAAGGGCGATTTTTGTGTCAGCACTATATAATGGTCTGGGGGAGATTTGAATCAGAAAGGCGGGGCGCTGACAAGTAAAGCTAAGCTTCAAGCCAACCAACTAGAATTTTCCAAACATTATGTGTGTATATCATACTGTAGGCATAGTAGGTGCACAGGAACACCCTTTCATGCCAGTTTTAGCTGTGGAACAATAAACAGGCCAATGTGGGACTAATGCTAGATTACGACTGAAGATCCAGTTGTGTGCGCTAAAGTATCAGGACATAGAAATCTTATATACAACGTGGAAGGAACCTCCCTTTCTACCATGCTGGGTCATCATGATGTGGCTCTTAGTGATATGTCACCTTTTTGAAAAACCATTTATCCTTTTCCTGCTGGAAACGTGACAAATGCGGTGGTTTTTGTTAACTTATCACATAAAATCTCAATAAAATACACAGAGGTTTGTGTGATTTGAAAGGGGACAAAGGGGGTGGGAGCGCTTTTTCAAAGCACTGTAAGGACAGGCAGATGAATATCTGGCAAGTCACGCATGAAACAGATCTTATGATCAATAGCAGCTATTCAGCTGTGAGGTGTTAATGCCATTTAGCATCTTCAATACCCGCCTATCTATCCTCCACTCCACCCCCGCATTCCTACTGGAGTAAGAGAATTACAGCATCAGGATCCCTACCGCACACATCCAACCTGCCAGCCTCAACTTCTGTGGATATACTCATCCTCTCACCTGGATCCTCCACATCTCCGTCGACTAGTAAGTCACCGTCTGAACACAGAAACTCACCACCTCATATTATGCATTTTGTGCAACTAATCCCTTACGTCTCCTCACCCAGTGCCATCCAGGAACCAGCCCTGAGCCTGGGAGAAGCACCCATACATCTTGTAACCTCGATACATCCTTTAAACCGACATCTGTTGGTCATAGATGGTGCCTGCACCAGGGTCCCATTAGCAAATGCCACTTGTGTCTGTGGTTTTCTTGTAATTCATCTTTACATAAAACCTTTATCAATTTGATCTCTTCTACCTAGTTTATGTTGAATGTTGATGACAGCACGGTGGAGCAGTTGGTTCAAATCCTGGGCCTGGGGTGTTTTTGCACGGAGTTTGTGTGCGTGGGCTTCTTTCATAGTCTAAAAACATGACTGCTAGGTTAATTGGTACGAGTGTGTGGATGAATGGTCTGTACTGCCTCTCTATGTTGCCCAGTGATGGACTGCTGACCTGTCCAGGGTGTGTCCTGCCTCTAGCCCGGAAGGAGATGATACGTATTTTACTGTTTATTAGTCCTTCAGCGGTTTCCTTCCTTATTTATAGGAATCCAAAAGAGGCGCCAGCACTGATCTGGTCAGTATTAAGGTCTTGATAAGATCCAGGACAACAACGGGACGGATAACTATTGACTCTCTAGTGCTCACATTAAGTAGCTCCTCCGTAGTTGCTACCAAATCTCTTGACATTCAGAGTATCTTGTTAAAGGTGATCTAAATGCAGCAGAAGGCACTGAAACAAAACGAACAAGTAATTGCTTATATGGCCAGCGGTGAAGTCATTAGTGAGCAGCAGAAGCCATAAATCTTTAATAAGCAGCACGAATCACTTTTAGCAACATCTCCTGACATGTTGCAGGAACAGGAAATGGATGTTAAAAAGACGTGCTATTTCAGAGTTGCCAAAAACATATACACATCCTCCAAATATACTCTGACGTTTGCACGCAGCGTCACTTCTAATAAAGCAGTTATTTTTACTCTTTTCCACCTTCGCCGTCCAGCTCCAAGTCCCATTTAAAGCACTCAGGCTCTCCTACTGCAGCGCTGAACGCCTCCATTACAGAGCCGTTAGCTTACATAAGTTGTTATTCCCAGCAACCCTCACAATCCCGCCTCTGTTTGGCCCCTGAGAGGAGACGCCGCGTGTCAAGCAAGCCTGCAGGTCAAAAAAAACAGCACAGGCAGAAAACATCGACTCCCAGCCAAGCGCTCAATTATAAAGCACTTCGATATGTCAATGGAGAAAAACAAAGGATGTTTAATTTTTTCTCAGCGTTTTAGGTAAGCTCGCCCTCATAACTTGTGCCAACGTCGCCCGGTTTCCCCCACTGGCGATGACAATTAAACATCCTTCTGCTTAAAAGGAAGCTCTGATTGTCTCCTCCCTTCCTAAATGCAGGTTACTGGGGTTACTGGGAGTGTGTCAAAAAAAAAAAAATACAATGATTTACTAAAGTGGCCTTATTTCTGACCAATCCCTGGAGGCTGAAGCGAGAGGCCGTGCGGGAAGTAGGGGAGTTGAGAACCCCTGAGAGCATGACTCACCGCTCCCGCTCGCTAAACACACAAACATTTGGAAGGTCGAATAACTTGTTAATAAAGTTAGATCAAACAGCTTTCAGTCAGACAGACGTGAGGTCAACACTCTGAAAAAGCCCTCATGAAGGACTGTTAAAAAAGAAAGAGGATAATGAAAAATATTTTATTGCAAAATTTTGGCGCTGGCAGAAAAAAACCCGTTTTATTCCTCTGCGATGACTAAACATTTGGGCACGGCTCATGACGTCTTGCACCGAGGCTTGTAATGGTCACACCGGCCAAAGGGTGAAGAATGCGCGGCTTGATGAGTTGTTGTTATGAAATCTCAGTTTGATTACACTATCTGTGTGATGCGGACTCCGTTTGTTTTATATGTATTTAACGGCGTTCGTGCTTTGTTTGAAGAAGCACAGCGTTGTGCCAGCATCCAGGCGAACGCCGATGATATGCAACACCTCAGAGTTTATAAAACGGAGAATAAGGTGCCAATAAACCACATGTGTTCACTGTGGGGGTTTTTGTTCCGCCAATTGCCTACAGATGACAGATAAAATAAAAAATCCAGATCCATTAAGGTATGGCTCTTGAAAAACAAAAAAATGCACTAAACTCCTCTTCAGTTATTCTCTCTTTCAAATGAATACGGGCAAAAGCTTCTCGTCTGACTGCAGCTCCAAACGTTGAACTGTTTGACTGAGATTGCATACGACAGACTAAAGCGAAACAATACATGATGAGAATTGGAGACACACATTTATGAATAAATGTACCAAAATGATAAAAACAGTCAGTTTTATTCAACCCCCTTCACTCTGATACCCGTAATTACTTTCCAGTGAGACCAACTCCGTTCAGAAGTCACAGTTAGTTTGCAGACCTCACCCGTGTGTAAAGTGTAGCCCTCCGACGATTACCAATAGAAATATGAATGACGTAACATGGTGGTGGCATCATGGAGTGGAGATGTCTTTCTTCAGCAGGGTCAGAAAAGCTAATAAAAGTAAAGGTAAAGATGTAAAGCTTTACAACCCTGGAAGAAAACCTGTTAGAAGCTCCAAAGGATGTGAGACGGGTCAAACGTTCACCTTCCAGCAGGACAGCCACCCTAAACATGCAGCCAGAGTTCTGAAGGAATATTTTAAATAAAAGAAAAATCACATTTTAGAATGGCCCAGTCAAAGTTCGAGGATCTGTGACAAGACATGAGGACTAAGGGTCACAGCGGCTCTCCATCCACTCTGACGGAGCTTTGAGCTATTTTGCAAAGAAGGACGGGGAAACATTTCAGTCACTATTTGTAAAGCTGGTAAAGTCACAGCTCAAAAGACTCGCACCTGCAGTCACAGCGCAAGGCGGTGATATAAAAAAAGACATGCATGTCACACTTTTCAGATTGCATCTGTAAAAAAAATCTGAAAACAACGAGCCATTTTCATTCCGCTTCACAATAACGAGACGGTTCACGTTGCTCTCCCTCATGCAGTCCCCCCCAAAATACATTCAAGCTCATGGATGTGCCGCAGTAAAACGTGAGGAAATTGTGGGATCAGGACTGCTTCTGCAAGGTGCTGTGGTACAGTTACATAAGAGAAACTGGGGGTATCTGCTCTCGTGTCTGCCAAAACAGATCGCCCTATGTAAACAAAAATAAATATGTTTAACGAGTTGACAAAGGAGCACGACTGCAGAGGAAAAATGATAAAAAATCCCATAAAGTACTGCAATCAGAGCTTCAAATAAACCTGGCTGGTGGCTCTATGAACTGACCAAAACAGGGTTCCCTTGAGCTGGAGTAACATAAACAGGAAAGCACACACATATCAACGCAAATAATCAAAGTGAGCAGCTGCGAAACATTCCCAGACACTGGAGCCAGTGGACGAAATGCCGTTTCAAACAGAGTTAGTCAAATGCTGCATACACACAGATTACCAGCCTTAATGCATTTTTGCCAACATGCAGTTTATGATAAGAACTGTTGAAGATGGTTATCTAAACGACAACTTTGGACGAAAACGACGGCTATTTGCAGCAGATATAGATCAGACGTTTTATTAAAAGGAGGCAAAGTTTACCAGCGGCTCCACGCACCGGTTGAGAGCTGTGGAAAAGGGCAAATGGTGCCGCATGAGAAGCAAGATTAATTCAATGAATTTACTCTCAAATTGCTGAGCAGCTGAAATACCTGATGTCTGGGATTGTTCTTTACTTTTACAAATAGTCTCCAAATACATTCAGAGTAATGTTAAATGAAGAACAAACGAACCACGATTTGGCATCATCGTTTTACAAATCCCAGACAGCCCAACATTCAACGAAGATTGTTGTTTTTTTTTCCAAAAGCAGCAACATTTTTTTAAATCCAGATTCCACATCCATAAGCTGATAGGCTGCAAATATGTAGACACATTTTATTTTTCACAGCCGTCACATCCTGGTATCACGTAGTGTTGAAACACTAATTCTAGGGTAATCTTACATAGTGGAATTTTTTTATCTTTATAGTTATATTTACCAGCATGTTTGGTTTTGATGGAGGAGGTTTTGGGGAAATTCCCATGAAATAACGGCCAACTCTGTATATTATAACGGCCCACTATTTTGGGGTTGAATTAAAGATTTGCACTGTTTTTCATAAGGTAAGATTTTATTAATCTCACAATGGAGAAGGACAAAGTGGGCGAGAACACCATTTGCCTCAGTTTATATATTTGCATGTAACATTGTTGTTTGCTGGATTTAGCCATATCTTATTTATTCTGTAGTCTGGAAACGTATACTATCCCGGGTTTGTTTACCTTTTGCATTTCTACAGATTATTTACTATAACATCTTGGTTTAAATCAATTCACTGTTCCTGTTTGTATTTGTTTGATCATTTAACTTGTGCATTTTATTCTGGTGAACCTACCTTATGTACCTGTTTCAGGAGGAAGCGTTACCTCACTTCCTGTAATTATAGCTTCCTGTTAGAGCTGATGTCACAGGAAGGGGCCAGGTGAAGAGGGTGAAAAACTATTTAAATTTGATTTAGTCAAATTTAGGCAATGTGCAAAATCATTCTGTGTGGATTAAATTTTACATTGTTATAGCCATACTTAAATTTAGTTATGATCTGTTGAGCTATGTTAATCTCTGAGTTATGCTTTTGGATTTTTGTAAATATTACTCCACTATTTTTGTTGTAAATAAACCACCTGCTAAACTGGGCATCATCTGCCCATATATATATATATATATATATATATATATATATATATATATATATATATATATATATATATATATATCACACATGGGCCAAACATAGAGGTCATTAAAGATATGTCAAATAGAAAGTGCCGCAGCATCTTCCTGGTCGGCCGCCCTGGGAGTCTGTCGTTGGCAGGAGAGACCAAGTTCTGCTGTGCTGCACGTCGGCAGTTTTTGCCATCTTTGCGAGGACCCACCCTGGTAATATGTGCCTTCATGCTCCCCTCCCCCCTCACTTTAAACCTCGACCATGCTGCTTTCACGCTTCCCGTAATGTGTGGATACGCAAGCCCTACATCAAGACTGTATTTTTATTTTATTATCGTTTGCTCGGAAAAAAATGTGATAAACGAACAAGAAGTTGTTTCATGTGTCTTTAAACTTAGTTCAAAATGAATTGACTTATTTCAACCGTGTTGAACTGAGTGAGATTTTTTTTTTACAAATGTCAGAAATGCATTACTGAGCGAGCCTGGTTTGAACAGAGGTCAGCTAGACTCCCTCGTCTGAAATGCTCTGTTTGCATGCATGGGGTTAGAGGCGCTCCTTCAGTTTCCACACCTCGACTGCCTACGTTTTCAGCAGGCGACAAGGTTTCCTGACACACTAATCGGTGTTTTCTGCAAGGATCTGAAGAAATGTAGTTCCCCTCTTTCAGTCGACTGACTGGCAGTGAGCAGCAATAGAACTGTAAGGGGCAGCACTGTGAGCCTCGACGCTCTGGCCGCTTTGGGACTTTTGCCACCTGCCACCTGCCTAAAAAGACTCTAAACCCTGGGAACAGTATGACACAAAACATTTGCAGCTTTTGAACACATGAATATTCATTCACATGGTTCCATTTCAAAAGGAAATCACATTATTGTTTCAAAACATTTATTCGGTATACATTTTTCAGCATATGCTATCATTGCTTCAGTTATTGGAAACCTATCCAAATGCAGACTGCTTCGGGTTCAGGTTTTGCTTTTAATGTTGATTAAAGTAATTTCCAACAAGGTCGGAAACTTCCATAGAAGTAAAATATCTTCCGTCCTAAAAACTCTGACCAATAACTCGTTAGCAAAACAGAGATTGCAATCTTAACTTGAATTTCATCCTCTACGCAATTGGTACATGTTGACAGTGGTGAAGTCTCTGCTAAAAGTAAAGAGATCTCCGGCGGAAGAGAAAGAGAACAAAGGTTCACAAAAGTCTGAAGAAATCCATTAATAGGATCATTCCGACAAAGATGGTTGTTTTTCGTTATTTGGCGTCATCTCTTTTATTATTCTGTTCACCAGAAATGAAAGGCTCATCCTCGCCGGGCTCTGCTGAGGTTATCAGCAGGGCCGGCTGTGGGAGCACTCATCGTCTTTAATGCTTCCCCAGACTTCAGAGTGCATCCAAACAGATCGATACTGGCTGGCAGGGCTGAAACCATGTTGTTCCGGATCGGGCAGGTAAATAACGCTGAAAAAGGCCTCCGGCCCAATGAGGTTTTATAAAGCTTTTGAGCCGAGTGTTTTCCAGAGAAACTGAAGCGAAGCCTTTTCTTCAGTAACTGAAAACATCGATGGTTTCTCATCAACCTTTTTCACCGTCACCGAGCATCCGTTTATTCTCATCGTCTTTTTAATGTGCGATTTTAAATATTTCCAGACCGCTATGAGGTAGCCAGAGACCTAATGTTTCCCAACAGAATGAAGCCGTCAGCAGCATGAAAATGAGGTGTAGATTGATGTCACCAGATGACAAACTCCTTCTAATTTCCTAAAAGCTCCCTCTGACAAAGAATTACGAGAAGGTCGTGCTAGCCCTGGGTTCTCTCTGTGGAAAAAGTGCCATTTGAAGCCATTAAAGAGCGTTAATGGCACGCCAAAGTGTCTTCTCGTAACCCTGCTTTCAGAATATCTAAATGACTTTAGATGTTTGGGAATCCATCAGCATTCACCTCTCGAGGCGGTGGATATTACCTCAGAGAGCTGACGCAGGGCGCTCGGGGTGCTTAACTTGATGACGTCAGAATATGTGAGGATAGCATCTCATATATGTGATGTTTAATTTCCATCTTTTTATACCTACCACATGGCATCGCATATGGAAATGTGCTGTATTAAGTTTTTGTTTTAAATGTTTTCCGGATATTTATCATCGTTCTCCTGAAATAAAGTGGAGACTTTGATATTCTGATTTACGATAACCTGTAGGTTAATCTAAATCTGGAGGAACCATGATACGATCCCCTTGAATCCTGCGTGATAACATACGATCAGTTAGATTTGTAGTTTAAGGATTCAGGATATCTGTATGGCAAAAATTGGCATGGCGATTCATAACCCTATGAACTTTTTTACACCCAGTGACAAAAGGTTTTGTAAAATCTTCTTTCCAAATAGCTGGAAAGTGTCTTCTCAAAGAGTCTGTCAGATTTTGATTTTGACTGGGCTGCTTTTTTACATTTAGATGCTTTGATCTGAACCATTATCCTATTGCAGCTCTGGTTGTTTCAGGTGTGTTCACACTGAAAACAATTAAAATGTGTGGCGTGAGTAAATTTACATGTAATAAGAACAATAATAATTGAACTTTATTGATCTCACAATGGAGAAATTCACTTCTGCATCTTTACCCATCCCCTTGGGGAGCAGTGGGCTGCCACTGTGCGGCGCCTGGGGAGCAATTGGGGGATAAGAGTCTTGCTCAGGGACCCAGAGTGGCAGTTGCGGAAGTTGAACTCAGAACTTCTGGAACCCAAACTCAATGCTCTAACCGCCAGGCCACCACTCCCCTAAGTAAAGATGCTTTTAGGAGTGGATTAATGGTCAGTTGTGTAGAAGACGCCTTTTGAGTGATGTGAATGCCCCAAAATGGTTTCACAGAACGAAGCAAAATTGTAAATAGAGCAAAGTGTTAAAAGATCTAAACTTCTCTGTCAGTTTGTGTTGCATTGCTGGTCCTCTTCGTCCATTTATTTAAACACAAAAATTTGTTGATGTGCTACATATTTAAACAGTACAGTTGGACTGTATTTCTATTGAGGAATGTTGGATTTACTGACCAAAGACACTTGTAGTCCCAGAATGAGCCGTCCCCCAATGCGGGACAGCAGCTCCTCATAAAGAAAGATGAAAAGCTGAAAGATGGAAGTACAGCTGGAAGCAACCGTCATCCAGATGCAGCCCCAGGTGGTGGTACTCGCTGAACCAGGTGTGTCTCTGGAGGGTCTTGTGAACCCAGGAGCGTCGTCTCCATTATTTCCACATTACATGCAGCACCCTGATTAGCTCTGTGAAGTCTGTCTCCGCCATGGTGAGTTGAATAGAGAACAGGGACACTGGCAAGTGGATAGATGCTCCTCCACGTTGTCAACAGGTTGACAGCACACTGTCAGCACAGCTTGTTTGCGAGAGAGAGAGGCGATATATATACATATATATACATAGGAGGAGATGCGAAGTGCTGTGAAATGATGAGAGGGGATCTGGGATCTGACGATCTGGCAGTGAGTGGGTCAGTGAGGCAGGTATATGAAGGCAGGTGGACCGGAGTGGGAACTAACTATTGACAACCGGTGGAAATGGTCTGGGCTGACTGGAGAGTGGACAGGGAGGTGACAGGGGCTGTTTGCTGAGGAGAGTGGAAACTAATTAGTCCAGAACAAAGCAAACAAAAACCTAGATCATGACATATATTTTTTAAACCTCTCATGACTTCTTTTTGTGGGTTGCATGACCAAAAGATACTCCTACCTGAGCGATGGATGTCTGCAGTTCCTCAAAAGCTCACGTGGGCCTTCTGGCTGCTTTTCTGATTAGTGCACTCCTTGCCCTGGCTGTCAGTTTAAGTGGACATCCTACTAACAAGTAGTTGTGTCATACTGTGTTTGTTTGTGGATCAAGGCTCGAACAAAACTCTCTGAGATGAGTGTGATATATTGCTTTGTCCTCACAAAAACAGCTTTATACTCTTCTCCTTGACTTGTCTGCTACATTTCTTTGTCATTGTGATTCCGCCTGTTCCCTAACAAACCTCCAAGGCCTTCACAGTACAGCTGGATTTATGCCGAGAATAACTTACCTGTACTTGACTTACTAATCCGTTGACTTCTGAGGACAAGTGGTTGCACTGGATTCATTTAGGGGTATTAGAATAACAGGGGCTGTGGGAGGCATAAACGTCACTTAGCACCAGGTCTGACTTTGTTCAGATTGACCCCAAACGTGGCCATTTATAATAACTGTCAACAGAGTAGGTTAGTATTTTGTGTACTATACTCTGTTTCAAAGTCTCTGTGCTGCCACAAACGTCCTCTGTGGCAGCATTGAACCTGATGTAATTTTACAGATGATAAATAAAAAATGTTTGGCATGGTGTGTGAGAATGCGGGGGCCATTCATGGGAAAGAAACTTGGCAGGTAATTATTCGAATAGTCAAAGCAGAGCATAGAAGTAGCACTGGAAGGCCTGTACTGTGGGAACCGACTCGAGAACGTTTTAATAAATGATTTAAAGCTGCTGTAGATTCAATATTTGTTGAATCTGTCACTATGTCCTGACAGTAAGATATGAGACAGATATCTGTCTGTCTCTTCTGTTATTAGCAGAAATACACCTCTCCTGGTCAGAAACAACCAATCAGAGCCAGCAGGAGCGTCCGGCTCTGATTGGTTGTTAGCAGTGTCAGTCACTCTTGTGTACGCGCTGCACCCACCCCCTCCTCCGCACAAACTCAAGATTGCTGGTGGGCTGCAACTGCAACCTGCTTTATAAGAAAACTGCCAGTTTCTGGAGTGGCACCTGCTCAGAAAACAAAGACAGGTGAACACTGAGAGGGGTGAGTACACAGAGGAGGTTGAGCAACTGGTGAGCTGGTGCAGAGACAACAGCCTGATCCTGAACGTGGAGAAGATGAAGGAGACCATCGTCGACTTCAGGAAGAACCGGCCGCACCACGCTCCACTGCTCATCAGCAGCTCAGTTGTGGAGGTGGTCAGCAGCACCAAGTTCCTGGGGGTGCACATCACGGACAACCTCACCTGGTCTGTGAACACCACCTCACTAGTGAAGAGGGCACAGAAACGACTGTACTTCCTGCAGAGGATGAGGAGAGCCCACCTGCCCCTGCCCATCCTCACGACCTTCTACAGAAGCACCATAGAGAGCATTCTGACCAGCTGTCTCTCTGTGTGGTGTGGTGGCTGCAGTGCCTTCGACTGGAAGAACGTGAGGAGAGTGGTGAGGAGAGCAGCAGGGATCATCGGGGCTCCTCTTCCCTCCATTAAGGACCTTTCATCACAGCGATGTGTGTCCCGAGCCCGTAACATCATCAGGGACCCCTCACACCCCCACCATGGACTGTTCTCCCTACTGCCTTCTGGGAAGAGGTTCCACAGCATCCGCTGCAGGTCCTCCAGGTTCTGCAAAAGCTTTTTCCCTGCTGCCATCAGACTGTTGAACTGCTGAAGCCACAAAATGGACTCTGTATCACATTCGTATATCTGCACATTTGCACATATGCCATCAGACTGTTGAACTGATGAAGCCATTCGTATATTTAATAAATACTCACATGTACACTGTGAATCGCACACTATTTCCCCCTGCATTGTTTACATATCAATTTTTTACATAAATGACTGCTGCACCTTATCCTGAAATTTATTGCAATTTACTGTGATTTTTCAAGCTGTATGCAAACAAAATTTCGTTCTGTACGCACTCTGTGCATACAAAATGACAAATAAAGTTGTCTAAGTCTCACTGGAGCAGCACGGCAGGCTCCGCTGTGGGGGAGGAACTGTGGAGGGAGGGCTGTAGCAAAAAGGTATTTATCCTGTAACAGATTTAATTTCTAGTTTCAAATCATTAACTATGAATAACAAAGCTATCCAAACAAACTTAGTTCTGTGTAAAAATATAAGTCCTCTTCACATTTTACATTTATCTGGGTCATCTTTGACGGATTTAGAAACTTGTTTGATCATCAGAAATATTTGAGTGTGTTAAAAAAAATGATGATTATAATACAAAGTGAAACCCAAAGGAAATCTATAAAAGGGCAAATGCTGTTTCACAGCACAGAACAATTTAAACAGATTGCCACACAATTCTAGTACTGATGACACAAGGTCCAAAACTTCAGTTCAGGTTCAGTTTAGGGTTTCTCCTGAAGTGAAAAGAAAACGTGGTGAAACTGCCTTGCTTACTTTTTCCTGTACATTTTTGTAATAAGCTTCAAACCATCATAAATCTTCAGGAATGTTCCAATGAATGTTTTCAAAAGTTAAATAAACTTCAGAAATTTTTTTA
This sequence comes from Fundulus heteroclitus, assembly GCF_011125445.2. NCBI lineage: Eukaryota > Metazoa > Chordata > Actinopteri > Cyprinodontiformes > Fundulidae > Fundulus > Fundulus heteroclitus. The sequence continues at coordinate 31,002,765 of NC_046376.1, read as the reverse complement.
CTTGTTTTTTTTTTTTTACTTTTTATTGATAATGAATGGTCAGATATTAGCATTGATTTGAACAATTAACCTCTGTCTAATTTGTATTTTAGCTTCCATAACTGCTTTATTTTTTTCTGTTCCTTCGTTTATTACTCTGATGATGCCTCATGTTCATGCCGCCAGCTTGAGCGGGACCTCTGGGCTGGCGTATCTCAATGCAACCTCTCCGGCTGAACAGCGCCGTTGTTATTTTCATGATCGATGTGGCCACATGCGAAGATTGGAAAATTGATGAAGCAGAAAATTGAGAGCTTTGCCTTTCAGAGCAGCTCGTTCTTCAACACGACAGACCACAGCGTTGCAGCAGGCGAAGCCTTCATCCACCCATCCATCTCTAACCATCCTACATCACACGAGAAACATGAACCTAAGATGCCTGAACTCCTGCAATGGAGGCGAGGACTGACCCTCAACCTTCTGTTTCAGAAGCCTAGCCTCAGACGTCTGTAGGAAGGGATGCAGAGGTAGCTGAGAATGCAATCCCTGGTCACTTTATCAGGTCCACCTTGCTAGTACCAGGCTAGAACCCCACTTACCTTCAGAAATGCCTTAATTATTTGCAGCATATGTGAAAAAGATGTTAGAACCATACCTGAGAGATTTTTTTAGACATGATAGCATCACACAGTTGATGTGGATTTGTCAGCTCAACATGCATGAAGAGATTCTCCTGTCCCACCAGATCCCAACGCTGCTTCATCGGATGGAGATGTGGTTACCATGGAGGCTGTGGGAGTGGCGAATTCATTGCCATGTTCATGAAATCAGTTTGAGACGATTTCAGCTTCATGACATTCCGCATTATCCTGTTTGAGGCGGCCATTGGTGGATATGGTCAGTACTCAGGCAGGCTGTGACGTTTAAAAAAAAAAATCTCTCTGGATTCAAAGTGCGCCCAAGGAATAATCCCTCACACCCATGACGCTACCTCCACCAGCCTGGACTCTGAACGGATCTATGGTCTGATGTTATTTGCACCATATTCTGACCCGACTGTCAGAATGTTGCAGCTGAAATCAAGTTTTATCAGAGAGAACGAGAATAGAATGAGCTACTGAGACTTCTCCATCATCTCAAAGCACTCTGTCCATTCTCCTGATATCTGACTTCAGCATGGGACTTTCCTCCAAACAACTGCTGCTCACTGGACATTTTCTCTTTTTCACACACCTGTACACCTGAGAGATGGTTGTGCAGATCAGCAGCTGCTGAAATACTCAGAGCAGTCCACCTGGCACCAGTGACAATCAAATCACCTTTCTTCCCCATACTGTGTCATGATTTAGGTTTTCGTTTGTTCATTTTGGACTTTTCTGGACTTGAATCAGCCTTCACCTCTAAACCACTATCCAATCACCTCGGCCTGATCAGTCACCAGTCAATTGGCCCACATCAGCTCCACCTGCTGCCAGTAATTAGTCAACTCAGCTCACCTGTGCACCTATCTACATATACCTGCTTCAGCCATCTCATCCCTGCCACAATGTCTCTTCTCTTCTCATCCAGTGTGATGTGCTTAGACTCTACCAGTTCCTGTGTGCTCAGCCAGCTGGACTCTTCTGATAAAAGTTCCCTGTGTCTGCATGCTGCAGTTCTGACTGTTTCCCCGTGAGTTCCAGCTGCGTGCTCTGCCTGTTCTGGTGGTTCCCCGATCCACATCGTCTGTTCTAGTCTGTCACTACCTGCATCTTCTGGCCTTTTGCTCTTCCCTGCCTGCCTGCACCTTTAGCCATTAATCATCTGTCAAGTCTTAGGCTGTGTCTCATTCCGCCTACTTCCGTCAGTGCACTGCTGATGTGCACTGACCACTTACTGCCGTAGTGCCCACTTTCGACCGTTAGTATTGTTCCAAAAGGAACACTTATGTTAAAACACTTACCGGAAATGACGGGATGACGTCACGAACGCAACACACGTGACCGCAAATTTTTCAGACCGCCAAAAAAATATATGCCGGCGTTTTTTTTTTAAATAAAAACAACAATCGTTTACATTCACAGCATGTTGAAATTACATCGCCTCCGACGTCAACGCAGGATCCTCCAAATATTGGCTGAACATGAGGTATGTTTGTGTATTTTACAAACACCTATCGAGTACAATGCCTCCTATTACCACCATTACTTACATTTATATGATTGTGGTGTCGCAGCTCCGGCAGTCTCGGCTGAGTTGTCCGCCATTATTTTCAAAATGGGAACATCTTCCCGACGTCCTTAGCCCCTCCCTTTCCGCTTTGTAGTCAAGATGGCGTCCGTTTAGTGCGAGTACGGTCCATCGTTACACACTGCATTTTGTGCCCGTTTTTAGGGGGTCATCCGGGTACTTTCAGTGCACTGACTTTTTGTGTTATCTACACTATATACTTAAAACTAAGTGTTCGAAGTGTAGAAGTAGGCAGAATGAGACACAGCCTTACTCTGCTTGCCTGCCTCACCTGCCATCACTCATCTCCTTCCATAAATGTTTTAAATCCTAACTCTGTTTGGCTGAATATCGGGTTCATTATTATTATCCATTACATTGTGATTCTGACTGGTCATCCTCTCCAACTCCCGAGGCCTAAGTGGGAAGCTGCCACGTGATTGGCCCATTTGCTGTTCGTATTAACAAGCAAATGAAAAGGTGTAGTTTATGACGGTAATGGTATCAATGAGGTGTTTTAACACGGAGACCTCAGTAATGGAGCCCGGTCTTACTTTCTGGCTTGTCCAAATTAGGTCACACCAAAAACAAGCAGAGCAACTTTATCAGCAGCAGTGACTTCTGTAAAAAAAAAAAAAAAAAAAAAAAAAAAATGTTTTAAAGCATTTTCAGATTGCACGCAGAGATGTTGATTTATGACTCCTTATTAGAGTCATGAAGGCCATTTCTTTTCAGCTGAATGTTTATAGTCATTCGACC
>NC_046376.1:30592227-30699319 GCF_011125445.2 Fundulus heteroclitus | reverse complement strand
TTCTTAAAAAAGTGTAATTGTGTATGCATTCAGCCTCCTTCTGCTACTCCACCAACTGTACCAGGAAACATGGTGGTGGCAGCATCATGCTCAGGGGATGCTTGTCTTCAATACAATCGGATAGGAAGGTGAATGGAGGTAAATCTAGGGTAACGTTGGATTGAAGTCCCAATACCCTGCAAAAGTCCTGAGACCGCAGTGGAGGTGACCCTCCAGCAGGATAACACTACACAGGTGGCAACTTTAGGTCCATCCTGTCCATTAACCATTTAATGGACAGGATGGACAGGGTTCTGGGTGCAGACTCATCACAGTCCTGGATCAGCCCAATGACAGTGGTATACAAATTAAGAAGTTTAAAAGAAAGGTCCTCAGATGTGCAGTCATTAGTGTACAGTGAGAAGAGGAGTGGGGAGAGGACACACCCCTGGGGGGTGCCGGTGTTGATTCTTCTAGCTGCTGGCTGTTGGTCAGGTAGCTGGTTGACAGGTGGAGGGAGGCATTTTAAGTTGAGTGAGCTGGTGAGGATGGTTGTGTTAAAGGCCGAGCTCAAATCTACAAGCAGGGTCTTAGCTTATGTTCCTGGTTAGTTGAGGTGGCACAGGATGAAGTGTAGACCCAGGTTGCCTGTGTCTTCAGCTAATCAAACTGCGGAAGGCCTGTGATGTCTTTCCGGCGCTTCAGCACCAGGCACACACAATCTGAGATACGAAGGAATAGTTTAGATCGAAGAGAATTCATGTTAAAATGGCTCAGAAAAAGGCCTAACCTGTATCCAAGCACCAGAAAACTGATGTTCATAGATAATATACATCCTATATGACAGAACTTGAACTATTTATGTCTATGTAAATGCATGCATGCACTATTTAGATTTGTCTAAACCTTTCCTGTGTATTTCACACAGGGCCAGCACAAAGCATAATCAAGCAAAGTGACAGCTGAAGGCCACCAGAGGGTCCCCAACAGCATTTTTTTAATTGCATGTATGAGGATTCATGTATGATTATAGTAACAAAAACACACAACTTTATTATAACATGGTGCATTTTTTTTGCAATGATATGTATTTGATCATGTATAAATCTTCACTTACACATGTAAAAAAACATTTTAATTGGTCTTGGAGGGCCCCTAGTGGTGCAGTGCACATCCAGTCTTCCAAATCACAGGTGGAAGGCAAGTAGGCAAAACAATGTCACAAAAAAGAACATATCCTTCGGGGGCAGAGAAATATAAGAGGAAAAAAAGCCAAGATAAAGGTATGTTTGCCTGTGTGAATGCTAACAGATCTTTAACGGTCCAGCTAAATAGCCAAATATTTAAACTGATGTATTTGTATTTTTGTAAAAAAGAACTTTAACTTTGATTGAGTAACTTCGCGGGGTTGGCTCCATGTATTTAATCTTTTTTTCTGGCTTCAAAATAAAGTTTTTGATCATGTGTGCTAGCAAACAATAATGTGTGATAGCAAAGCCATTTTATTGGCAGAAATAGAATAAAAGCCCCATGGAGGCTTTGGCCAGCCCTCATTTCACGCATGCACTATTTGTGTTGTTCTGTCATGCAGAATCGCAATGAAATACTTTGAATAAAGCTTGTAGCTGTAACATGACTTGGTGAGAAAAAGTTTGAGGGCTGTCGATATTTTTTGCACAACTTTTTCAAGACACTGTAGGCCCTTTGGAGGGGTCAAGGGAAACTAGGTCACCTATAGAAGTTTCTAAATGGGCATGCATCTCGATCGTGGTGCCCAACAACCCACCAAGCCAGGGTCGCGCACACCCCATCTGGATCCCCCTCATGCCCGCGACTTCTCACTCGCCTCACCTCCAAGGTGCCACAGAGAGCAGCCTTGTTCCAGGGCCCTCTCCTCCTTTCCACTGGGAACCCTCAAAAATCTCAGATATCCCTGCAATTTCCGGTGCAACGCTTATTTGGCGGACAGGAAGGGGGGGGGGGGGTGCACGAAAAAAGGCCTCAGTCACAAACACTCTGAGAGTAAACATGTGCAGGAGGGGGTACATGCAGTGAGAAGGACTGAGGCCCATGTGTTCTTGTCCTGACACACACATCCCACCTCAGCGGGAACACACAGCGGTTCTCTGTGCAGGCCACAACCGCAACAGTTTGATCACGAGCCATCCCTCTGCTCTGATCCGTGAACAGCGTTCTCTGCTGGAGAAATAGGCACATTACATATAAACAAACAACATTAAAGCAGAACTAACTTGACACAGCATGAAACTATCATTAAACCAATGTAAAGGGAGATTTTTTTCTGACATACCCAATGTTCTTCATCAATGCTAAAAAAAAAAAACTCCAGCGATTGTGATTATCTCATACAGAAAATGTCAAGTATCCTGATGTGTTATGCATGATTGATGGTAAAATTGAGAGAGAACTGCTCTGGTCTGCAGTTAGAAAAACAAAGTTTGCAATTCACCGTACCATCTACTGTGCGTTCCAACCCTCACCTGTGGTCACGAGACATGGATCAGAGCTGAAAGAATGAAATCCCGCATGCAGGTGTCTAACATAAGCTTCTTCTGTAGGTCTGCTGGACTCGAGCTTAGAGATAGATTTAGCTCTGTCATCCAGGGGGGAGTAAAACAGGTGCTTATCCATAATTAAATGAGTCAGTTGAGGGAGTTTTAAGACCCCCATCAGGATGTCTTCTGGTTGTCCATCTTTGAAGGTTTTCCGGGAGCTTCCTTCCAGAAGGAAACCCCTCAAAGCAGACCTAGAACTCGTTAGGGGATTGCTCAGTCTCTTCTCAAGTTGGAATGTCTTGAGATCCCATGGAATTAGCTCGAGAGAATCCCATCTCAGATAAGCCATATGCTTACCTGAGATGGGTGGATTTGTGGATGCATTGGCAACTGTAAGAAAAAAAAGAATGTAGTTAAATAGTTTTTACTTGGTTCTCTTCAATTTTTCATCAGTGAAAATGCACGGAATGGGGCGTCTGGGTAGGAACGGGGTGATGGAGGGGGTGAGTTTGGAGGAATCAGGAGGGGGGGTGCAGGAAGGGGTCCACCTGATTCACGGGGGGCAGGAAGTGGGGCCGCCGATCCCTCCTGTGGCCTGCCACTCTTTCTGGCTCCCCTTGGCTTATCGTCCCGCTGCATCTGGCCGGAGTCGGCTCCTCGAGGTTGTTTGAGAAGATGGAGTTCCTTGCATCGGCGTCTGCAATCCCCAGACTTTGTAACCAGGCGCAGAGTTTGACATTGTCTTCATTGTCATTGGACAGAGGGGCTACATATCTTTGTCTGCCAGCAGAGCCCTCCTTATATCTCTTCTTTTTCTTTCGTTGCTGCTTCTCTGTGACTGCTGGCTCCTCTGACAACTGAAACGGAGTCACCAGCTGGCCTTGCCTTCTTGTGCTTTTCCCACTAGCTGTTGCAGATACAATCACATATGAAGGAAGCTTTCCGTCCTCTTGCTTGATGTCGGTTTGAGGACGTTTTGACGCCAAAGACCACATATCTGACCTGAACACAGCTCTCCTCTGTAGATCACAGCTCTTCGCAGGTTTGACAGCATCCTCTGAAAGTACATCAGTATAACTCAGTGCAAGTCCCTCTTTCTGAGCAAAGTTTTTCATATTTAAATCTGTAAAGATGTGTGCTTCTGAGGTTTCTGTGTGTGGTGTGTTTGAGGGAAGCACAGCTCTGGATCTGTTGAAAATGTAACGGAGTCGCCGGTGTGGGGGGAGGCTGGCCCAAAGCCCGGGCAACCCAATGCTACGAAACAGCGGTAGAGGTCTTAGAGGGGAAGGAGCTCTTGAACCTCCAAGTCTCTTGTCCGCACTCTTATGCATCTTGAATCCTACATCCATGAGCACCAAGTCCAAATCCTTACAAAGAGGCTGTTTCGAATTTCTTAGATCGACGACGATACTGCCACGCAAGAACAAAGTTTTCTTTCGATGGTTTGGTCCAAAGCAGCTCTTCTTTTGATACTCAAGTCTCTGTCAGGGAGTTCTTCTCTCTTCAGAGTCTGTTTCAGTCTGTCTGAGCATGACTTTCCGCCCCTTTGCTTTGGATGACACCCATCTGACTCCAAACAAACCTCCCATCTGTTCTCTCTCTTTCATCGTGTTTGTGTCCTGGACATGAAAGGCACAGCACTCTCTTCTCCATGCCATTCCACCTCAATAAATAATGAATCAATAGTATAAAACAGCACATGTGTCATCCACTAGACCACTCACCTGTGATACCTTTGTATCCAATCAGGGCCTAAAATCTGGGTTTGACTTTGGAACAAACCATGTTATTACTCTATATATTCTGTACCTTGAATAAATTATGCCTGGGTTTATTTTTGTCTGGTTAAGAAATATGCTTTTTACGCAATGTGTCATGAGTTAGTAGACGTGATTTGTTAACAATAATTGATAGTAGGAATAAACAGCCAACTGGGGACGACCCTATTCTGCCAATGGCACAACAAGGGGCTTTGACTATTAACATAAGAAAATAACATTTACAGGCAATCATGTCAAAGAAAACGAAGAAAAGTCCCTCGAAGAAGCCTTTCCTCCACAAACACGAGCTTGAAGCACGTGTTTAGTCTTGTGCACGTTGACTGGGAGGAGAGACCAGGAGGGAGGAGAAGTGAGGGTTTCTCAATGGGCCGGGACTTACAGTTCAAACTAAACTGTTCTTCAATTTGTGCAGAATCAGGCATAGTTCCTTTAAACCTGAACTATCCAGTGTATACAGTTAGGTACAATTTAAATTCAGTGGAGGGACTGGAGGGACTATGTCTCCCGACTGGCCTGGGAACGCCTTGGGATTCCTCTGGAGGAGCTGGCCCAAGTGGCTGGGGGGAGGGACGTCTGGGCCTCCATACTGAAGCTGCTACCCACGCAACCCGACCCCGGATAAGCGGAAGAAGACGGACTGACGGACGGACGGTTCATTTATGTTCATATCTTGGGTCAATGTGACCAAGCAACAATTGTTCATGAGGATTTCCGAATTCACATTTCGGCACAACACAAACTAAGTTAAATATTTTGTTTAATATTAAACTAATATTAAGAGCAGGGTCAAACCGTGCTGACTCGAAAGACGCACACCTCTTGTCAGTGATTGGTTGCAGGGTGAGGAGAAAAGAGCGAATACATTAATATTGCAACGTCCTGCGAGGCTGGAGCACTGAGCTATATTATACACTGGAGTGCTGACTTTGCCGAAAAACTGAAGTCACTGGCCGCCATCTTGCTACTCCCTACTCTCGCAGAATCCCATAGGATTTGGTTGCAACAACAAGCAGTTTTCTGGCTGTGTGAAAACGTTTCACAGGTAATTCTACAGTCAGTGGATGTACTAACACTATCAACTACTAGGAAATTAGGTGCTGAAATATTTTATGTGTATGTATATATGTATATATATATGTATACATATGTAAATATATGTTTTTGTATATTGTTATTTATATATTTACAAATGTTAAATATATATATTTAAATGAATAAAATGCAAAATAATTCAGCACATGACTTTCTCAGTACTTGATAGTTTTAGAACATAACATAAAAGTATATGACATTTGACATTTTAAAAGTTTTAAGCCCCCCCTGAACATGAGAAAATCATCATTATTCGATGCTGTAGCGCACATATTCCCTAGTTACTGGGGGGAAATAGGGAGTACCAATATGGCGGCTGGTGGCTTCAAAGCGACTCGTTCTAACAGCGGGCGATTAGCACTCCAGTGTATTATATAGCTCAGTGGGCTGGAGTAGCTGCAAGGGCTGCTGGGTAATGTTAAGATGGGAAAAACATTGACATGTCGTCCTAGTTTTGTGTTAAAAGGGGTTTCAGCTGTAACTGTTAAAGTTGGCTCCATGGGAAGAATGTTCCACTAGTTGCATATAACGAAAAAGCATGGAAAAATATAGAGTCACATAACTGGAAGCTGGTTTAAGTGTGATCGTCTCACCTGCTAGCAAAGGTGCTGCAATATTAAGGACCACTGTGAACAGAATGGATCAAACCGAAATACTATTTTATCCTTTTCAAACCATAAATCCTGCCTGAAGGAAAAAAAAAAGAGAAAGGACACTTCAGATTTATATACCCAGGCGAACTGTAACTATCAGATCCGTGGATTTATCGAGGCTTTCCCTCATTTCACACTGAAAGCTGCTTCTGAAGTGTCCATCCATCTGCCTCTCATGGCAAAAGGCCACAGCTGTCTGCCTTTCCCTGCTGCCAGCCCATTTTTCTGTAATAAGGCTCAAAGCACCTGGGGGGGAGCAGCGACGTGCTTTCGCAGAGTTGTCCCCGCTGAAAGGAGCTTGGGCATGCTCAAGCTGCACGTTCCATCCACTGACAGAGCCGCCCGCAGCCTGTTAAGCACACAATCAAACTGATAAAAATAATATCACTACGGTTAGAAATCATTTTTTATTAACGTGTTCTCCTCGTCCCGCCATGGCTGAGGCAAAAGATCTAAAATTTTAACTCTGTGGATGAAAACAGCCAGAGAGAGCAGCGGTATGGTTTGGCATTTGTGGCCACTATACAGAGCTCGCCTCGGACATCGGGGAAACCCTGGAAGCTACATACAGGATAATATAACATAAATATAACATAAATATTTACAGATCTAAAATAATCTAAAATAAAGTGATAATGGCGATGTGCAAAAGAGAGCAAAAAGAAAGAATAAATGTCAATAATTCTATAATTCTGCGTTAGAATTACAGAGGTGGGGTGAGTGAGAGAAAGAGGAATATCTATCTATCTATCTATCTATCTATCTATCTATCTATCTATCTATCTATCTATCTATCTATCTATCTATCTATCTATCTATCTATCTATCTATCTATCTATCTATCTATCTATCTATCTATCTATCTATCTATCTATCTCCTTCGCCGTATCCTCTGTCGTGCAGGCCACTTCCCAACTCGTCCAGAGGGTGGCGCTGCTGGCGGAGCAGACGCTGAGCGTCTCCTTCGTCTGCGGCACTAGAGCGGAAGCACTTCATTGGTCCGCGAGGCCAGGTTCAGCGGCGTTACCAAACAGCAAGGTAAGACCGAGGGGAGGTGTGAGGTGTCCTTTCTAGTTCAGGACTGCGGTTCGGGACATTTGGGACGGGGCTGTCTGAGAGTTTGCTTCGGGGAACCGTGTGTCGTTCACAGCTAGAGGAGACGTTCAGCCGGTGAGGTGAGGAGGAGGAGGAGGAGGACGAAGAGGGCAAAGTCATCTACGTAACGTGGATTAATGGAGGAGAGAGCAGCCGGTAGATGACCAGTGAGAACCAGCGGAGGCTGAGCAGAAACTCAGAGAAAGTTGTTGACAAACGATCAGCTGTAACCGGAGGAGAGGAGGCGGATCGTAAACTTGCGGGCTACTGTAGCCTTTATTCCGACTGGATGAGATTTATTACAACAGGGCTGTGTGTGAGGAAGGGAAACACTCCCCAATTCCCTACGCTTTAAATAAGTCAATAAATCCCTTTCAGCAGACCAGTCGGCCATGTGTTAGCATGCATTTCATCATTATAATTTTTCGTAAAACGTGGTTGAAGTTTGAAGTGTGTAGGAGCTATTCTATTGGCTGAGAGTCAATTATTTGCTTAGGGCAGAAAGTGTCATTTGCCGTTTTATGTAAGTGGGTACATAAGGTGCCAAAATCACCTGAAGACGCAAAAGGAAAGGGGAAAAGTTCTGTTCTTCATTACCAGTAGCCAAAAAAAAAAAAAAAAATTAAATTCCTTTAATTTTCTACGTGTAAAATATATAATATGTATTTAAAATGTATTAAAGTCTAAATCAACAACATGTGGTTATTATTCTGACATGGATTTAAGCAGGAAAAAAACTAAATGAAACAGCTTTATTACAGCACACAGTCTAAGACAGCCCAGCATATAAATATTATTATTACAATATGAATTCATGAGTGGAGCTATCTGCCCAGGTAGAGCCTGCAGTCAGCCTCTTCACAGACCTGCCATTATGGAACTTGCTAACTCCAGTTTTCAAACAGCGGCGCCTTTCATCACATCAGCAAGGCGCCGTGTTTGTTGACGCCGTAGCTCTCTGAAATGTTTCCCATTGAATTTGTGTTTCTTTATTACTGGTGTTCTTAATGCCAGTAGCAGAGCCATGTCCATTTACCCCACCGGATGAGGCGAAAAGGAAAGCTCTCCTTTGGCTTGGACCATGTAACACGGCAGCCCTTCTTAAAAAAACAGAAAGCTGAGCTGTAAAAAAAAAAAAAGTTTAAAAGTTGTGTTTGGCAGAAACTGTTCAATGCTGTGCTGCCGCCAACCTGGAAGCCAGAAATCCCCAAGTGATGCTCATGTGTTGGAGGAATGGAAAACGGTGCTCTCACTACTTTGTGTATTTCAAAATGGAGACAGCCCTTTGTCGGCTTGTAGCCCTGTTTGTCCTTCCTGTTTCTATTTTATGCAACATTTACATAATCTTTGTTTCTTTTTGCTTTTAAGTGTCCATAGATGGCTGGTAAACAATCCTAAAGCTGCTACTGATCTTTTTTTGTTTTTTAGAGTCACATGACCACGTCTTCATTTTAAAAGGCGATGATCGGATTAAAGAAAATTACTTTTGATTATCTTTTGTGAAATTAGTTACCAAATGTTCCTCTGGTGTGCATTCATGCATGGCTGGTTTGAAACGTCCAATAGAAACAGCTCCTGGTCATAGAGTTCAGAGGACCTTGTATTATCTGACCTCCTTTAAAAAAAAAAACATGACACTATTGATCTCCTCCAACATCGAATGTTTATTTGAGCTTTTCTGTTAAAGGTTAAGCCGGCTGTTACGGTGCCTTGTAAAACTATTCAACTCCCTGGGCCTTTCATTTACGGAACATGTCTACAACTTTGAAGATGTGTATTTTTTTTCTTTTAGTTTTCTGTGGTGCAAAACGGAAAAACAGAATACAGAAAACTTGAGTGTGCAGAACTGCCCCCCCACCCCCACAGTCCATGCTTTGTAGAGCCGCCTCTTAATGCAGTCTAGCTGCAGGTGGCTTTGGATCAGCCTCTACGAGATTCGCCGCCACGTCTTGCCTCTGGGATGTTTGCCCATTCCTCAACGCTAATCGCCTCCAGCTCCTTCATGTTGGATGGCTTTTGCTTGTGAACAGCGATCTTCACGTCTAACCATAGATTCTGCACTGGATTGAGGTCTGGACTTTGAGTAGGCCATTCCAGCACATTTAAGTGTTTCTCCTTAAACCACTCTAGTGCTGCTTTAACACTATGCTTCAGGTCACAGGCAGAGTGATGCCAGCTTTGTTGTGGTACCATGTGGTTTCCATTTGAAGACGATGGCTGTTTGATACTCCACCCTGACTTGTACTCCTCACCAACTTTGTCCCTGACTTGTCTGGAGAGCTCCTTGGTCTTCATGGTGTGATGCCTCTTGCTCAGTGGGGCTGCAGCCTCTGGGTCTTTCAGGAAAGGTGTTTATACTGGCGGGTCACGTGACACTTAGATTACACACAGGTGGACTTCATTTCACTAATTGTGGGACTATTAATTGGTTGGGCCAGAACGTTTAGGGACTTATTAGCAAAGGAGGTGGAGACATGTGTACATGCCAGATTTCAGTTTGTTCTGTTTCGTAAGCCATTTTTAAAAATTCATATATTTTTCTCATTTCACCTCACCGACTGAGACTATTTTGTGCAGGCCCATCACATAAAATAAGATTAAGAAACATTTTAATCACAGATTGGAATGTGGTAAAATGGGTAAAACAAACAAAGGGGGGATGAATACTTTTGCAAGGCGCTGGATTTTATTTCTTATATATTCTAATATTTGCTTTGAAAGACAAAAATCCTCGTCTTCTCACGCTTCTCGTTTTCGCAAAGGCGTGAAAAGCTTTGCTCAGTAATCTCTTCCGTTTAGGTCAGATGAAGCATGCTGATGTTTTTGCTCCATATGTCTGGTCGCCGCGTTCATCTCCTCATCGGCCACCACAGGCGGCCTCTTGGGGAGCTCTCATTAAACCGTGCACCAGCGTCCTCCTGTGTACCACAGTGCAGCACATAGTTCTTCCTTTTTAATGATGACATCGATAATCTACATGTAATCTCCGTTTTTTTTTTGTGTTTACCGGCAGATGGCACACCGGTTCCTAGCGCGCAGAATCTGGACCCTGTCTGTGAACGAGCTCCGCTGCCTCCCGTCGTCCACCGCCACCGTCGCCTCCTCTTCATTTTCCACCTCCCTTCATTCTGTCCCGAACCGGGCGTCCTTCCTCGCCCCGTCACGCAGCCCTGCTGTCTCTCACGCCTCCCTCCGACGGGTCTCCTTCAATGTTCAGGACAATGAGGACTTCACAGAGAGGGTCATCAACAGCGACCTGCCCGTGTTGGTCGACTTCCACGCTCAGTGAGTATGGCAGGCCTTGGTTTGTGTCTCCTCTGCTCCCGTAATGACCTGCTCTTGTAAAGATTACTGGTGATAATGTCCAGTGCCATGCAGGAGTTTTTGTTTTTCCCTCCCTTTTGTCCGCTACAGCCACAAACCTTTGTGTTGGTCTCTAATTTTGAAAGGTAACCCGCAGAGCAGTTTAGGGTCCCAGGGTAGAGACTGACGTTGGCTCAATAAGCCCCTGATCCTGCTTTGTAGTAACGCCCCAGGACTAGTTGAAGGAAGAGGGTTTTTTTTATTTTTTTTCAAAGTGTCACACTTTGAGGCTGTGCTAAATTTATCGAAAGGCTCCCGGTTCCCACAGCAATTATTCCAGACACGTTTTAAGCTTACAAAGTCCCCTCGAGAGTCAAAGTGCTTCTCTGTGTTTCACAAATGTTTTTGTCTGAATTCTTTTGGTTCAAAAGAGCATCTTTAAAGAGACTGTGATGAATTATTTGACATACTGGAGTAATATTATTGTTTAAACTCATGACTTATATGTTGCTCAACTGTGTGGTAAGCTTTGTCATAAGTTAATATAAAACAAAACTGTTATGTTAAAAAACCTGGTATTTGATGGAGTGTGGACACCTTTAAACTTTGCGTTCACACCTTAAAGGTAGGAGTTTTGCTGTTTCACTCTGTCTGATCCTCCTCCTCTGACTTGTGGTGTCCCACAGAGGTGAGTGCTGGGACCTGACTGGTTATCCTGTATATTCTGCCTTTGAGACTTATTATATGTACTTCAGTCCCAGCATCTCGTATAATTTTTATGCAGATCATATATAGCTTTTTGTTGTTGTTGTTTTTTTTTTAGCAAATTGAGATGTCTAAACTAGATTTGTTAAATAAAGGGTTTGGATTGCTCACAATTTGATCAAGTGAAATCACAACCCCACATAGTTTAGTTCCTGAAATAAAGCAAAGAGTCTGGTAGCCTTGACCTTTGCTGTTCGCCTCCTTGGAGTATCATGTGTCATTTAATAACTGCATAAAATCATAGATAAAGTCACTTTTTTTATTGTTTTCCCACCTCATTAAACGTGGGGCTGTGTCGTCCTGTGGAGATGCTTATTCATGCTTTCTTTTCATGACTCAGTAGAACCATCCTTCACCACCTACAGTCCAGAATGCTGCAGCTATGTTACTCACAGGGTCAAATATGTATTCCTAATGTCACTCCCCCACTCTGACCCCTTCATTGGCTTCTGGTCACCCAGAGGATTTTTAAAATGCTCACCATGACACACAGGCCCTGCATGGACAGGCTGCCACAAAACCCACCTCAGAGCTGCGGGGACAGAGCCTCGGCTTCCCCCGCTCCCAGTCTCTGGAAACCATCCGCCGACAGTTTTCAGTCCGAGCGATGCCAGTCTCACTGGTCTTCATCCTATTATTCAATATTTCATCTGTGAAAGTGCTGAAAAAAACACTTCATTTCATAAAGTAATTTGTTTGTTTTTCAGTTTTCCTTTATTCAAATATAAATATTTAAAACGGTTATAATTTGTAATGTCTGCTCTGTTGTGTGAATACATCCTATTAGATCTTTATCTCTGCTTTAGACAGACTGGTTAAAGAGATTTCCTTATTCAAAAGACTTTGTTGGCTCCAAGTTCCTCCTTTCTACGACACTGCTTGATGACGGCAGAATAAACTTGACTTCTTGAGTCTGAGATGATGGCTGATGCCAGGACGGGGAGAAACACACCCTGCAGTATTTTTGACGGGCGATTTTTAAATCTACCTTTTTCCTGCTTCAAATGGATCGATAGTTTCTTCCGACTTCAGGAAACTGTGTCTTGAAACAAAACCGTTTCTTCTACGCTGCAGTGACACCGAACATCTTCCAACCTGCATTCTTAGGCCAGTCAGGTCACTGACTGGTCGTGTTGTTGTTGTTTTTTTTTTTTAGGTGGTGCGGTCCCTGCAAGATCCTCGGGCCCAGACTGGAGAAGGCTGTCGCAAAAAAGAAAGGCCGCGTTGCCATGGCCAAGGTTGACATCGACGATCACACAGACTTGGCCATTGAGTATGGGGTGAGAACGCTGTTAAAAACCAATATCCTGCTGCTTGGTGTGTTTTCACACTAAGATACAATGTTTTAAAAAAGTACCCCCTTTGACTTTCCCACATTTTGTCATATTATAACAAACTGTAACATATTTGATGGAACCATCAAAAAGTCCAAATTATAAAATGACGCAAGATGTTAAGTGTTCCACCAATGACTTGCATGTGTGATGAGCCCTGTTTAGTGTAATGTCCCTAAATAAAACTCAGTGCAGACAATTGCCTTCAGGTGGTCACTGTACATTAATGAAATGTCTGTCTCTCCCCAGGTGTCTGCTGTTCCTACAGTCATCGCCATGAGGGGAGGAGATGTGGTCGACCGCTTCGTGGGGATCAAAGATGACGATCAGCTCGACTCGTTTGTCAGCAAAGTCATTGGACAATAAACCAGCAGCCCCCACCCAGCTGCACACCACCGTGTTGGTGCTGTTCTCTAGGAAACTGGCCCGGTCCCACTCGGCCAACTCTGTAACCCTCGCCCTCCATCTCTGGGCCTCCTGCTACAGCTGTGGATCGTTGCTTCTGTCTTTCTCTTCTTTTCTTTTTTTTTTCTTTCTTATTCCGTGATGGGTCTTTTGTTTTTCCGACCTTTTTTAGCTCATTTCGTTTTGCATTCTCAGTTTTCTCCAAAAAAAAATGTGACGGCTTCATGAATCTAATCCCGTATAGATGTGCGGATGTTCTCTACGGTACGTATCCTCTGTAGGACAGAAAGCGACGTCTCTGCAGACCTCGCTCAGATTAACCCGAGGGACGAATATTTAGCAGTGGAGGAGATCTGATTGTAAGCAGCTGTCGATGAATGAAATCGCTCCCTGTAATTCCTGCTTCTGTCCACCAGAGGGTGGCGTTTCTCTTAACATCTTCAAGCTACATCACGTGGTCGTTTTGCACCGTTATGCCTCATAATGTGAGAAGAAAGATGGATGTGTGTGTGAGAATGTGTGCGCTTCTGTGTCCTGACTGTGAACCTGAAGGCAAGCAGGAATTGCAGACACGAGCATAGGTTTAGTTTTACAACTAAAATGGACTTTATGTACAAAATACATGACCAGGTGTGAAGAAATAAAGGCGTCAATATGTTCTATACTTAAAGACTGTTTTTTTTGTAGGTGGAATTATTACACCTGGTGACTGGATTATGAATAAATGACATCATAGCCGCTCATCTGTGCAGAGTCACAGGGGGGCTGGGCCTGTCTCCAGGGGTCATTGGGTGAGGTACACCCTGCAGGTGTCCAGTGCAGCTCCCAGTCATGTTTTTGGCCGAAGTGCCCAGAGAGACCGCACGCATGCACAGGGAGAACATGCAGAAAGACCCCAGGCCGGGATTTGAACCCAGGACCCTCTTGCTGCAAGGCAGCTGTGCAGCGAACCACACCCTCCATCATATTTTGGATTTTATGCAAGAAACCAACACAAAGTAGTGGCCTAGTGTGACAAGGAAGGTAAATGATGGCCTGTTTTCCAGTTTGGTTAGCGGTGAAATTCTGAGAAGTGATGCTCATCAGTATTCAGCCCCTCTGAGTCAGTGTTGCAGTAAAAACTGCAAGTCTCTTGTGGCATGTCTCCACCCGCTTTTCCACATGTGTCAAAATTCACTGTGTATTCTTTGAACTGGGAGCCCCGACGGCATGCGTCATCTTGAAGCTCTCGGTCGAAACCAGAGCATGCCTCCAAAAGTTTTGGCACCCTAACATGTCTGCAGCATAAAAGAGAGAAATTGATGACTGACAATTTAGTTTTAATACCCGTTTCTCTTATTTTACCGTTTGCTGACTGCTGTGTAAGAGACAAGCAGCTTGGAGCAAATGCAGCTCTGTTCAGAATTGCTACCGTGCTGAAACCCCCCACCACCTTTCAGCACGGTTTATGACTTCTCAGTACTTATTCTGAGCGGTGAAATGGTCTTGCACCTATTCCAGCTCTTGTTGAGGGGATTTTTTCCCCCCTTAAATTATTCCTGCATTCATTCTTCCTTGTAAAATCTGGGGCCCCGTCTTGCGTGGCCTCTGAATGTAGCATTACAGGACAGCAGGACTGTACACTGCCTCTCCAAGGTCTGCTAAATCTGTCTGAGGGTCTTTAGGGGCAATTGAGGAGGAGGGGGGAGGAGAGGTATATAGTTTTCAATGACATCTTTTTTTTAATTTCAAATTTAACAAAGGCTTTGGGGATCAATAATGAGAAACTAAACCTGCTTTCACTCAGGGTCCATCATCCTGTCATAGTTTTCATTCATGGTTGTTTACATGTCAGCTTTATAGGATGGAGTATAAAATTTATACTATAAATATGCATCTTTTTTTCTTTCTTCAACTGTCAGGTGTCTGACAATCCAGTTTGTCTGGCAGATCATTGACGGCATACACTGAATATTTCCTTTATAATCCCTCAACATGCCCTTCAGGCAGACCTGTATCCAGCAATCACTGTGGAAATCTGCCGGTTTGCATCTTTATATGTTCCATTGCTCCAGCATCATCTCTTTGGTCTGATGTCCTCGCAGCTTCAGGGATCATCCCAGAGTCTTGCTTTCTGCCCATAATCCGGTCTGTGACTGCCTCTCTGGATCCTTGATGGATTTGGTTTCCATGTCACAGTTGAACCCACATCCCACTTCCATCAGCTGATTTCTTACAGTTTGATCACAGTGACTCAGCCATCTCTGCCCACCTGGCCTTTTTTTTTTTTTTTTGTGCCATTTCTCTTTTCAGCTATATTGCTTGGAAACAAATCAATTTCGTTTGCCACCCACCAACTTGATTCACCTTCTTGAGGTCTCTCTCTCTCTCGTCTTGTGGTTGTGTGTCCTGTCAATCAGCCAGCTACAGCTAAAAACTGCAGGCTTATCTATGTTTTTTTTTTAACCACAGACCTCGTTTGTAAAACTCAATGTGTGGAGGAATATCGCATTAAAAATACAGATAACATTTTTTCCGTCAAAATAGTGATTCCAAAAAAAATCCTCTCCTTGATCTGACAAAAGAAGCCCTTATTATAGCAATTTTTTTTTTTTTTCAGATGTATTCTACATTGCCAGAATGTTCAGCTGTTCAAAATAGTTTGGATTTTTTTTCTATTATTTTTGTCATCCTATGCAGTAAAACCACCGACTGAAGAGCCTCCAACAGAGGAATTTCTTATTTATTGCATAGTGTAATAAATCCAATTGTCTTTTACGCATCAATTACACCCCAGCCCCCGTTTAGAAACAGTAATTTCTTACTAACACTGCGCTGTCTTTTTAAAAGCTTCCTCCTTTGTCCATCGTGTTGTCTAGACTCCACTATTCCACTATTATATGGTCCAAACAATGTAAAATACATGACTGTTCAGTGTGTAACGATCACCTTTGCTCTTTATTTGTTAATGTGAGTCTTCTCATTGGAAAAAACATTCCCAGACGCTTGCCAGCTATTAGATTTCAGAGATGTATCCCCCCCCCCCCCCCCTCTGTTCTGTTAGGCGAGTGTCTGAACATGTTTTTTTTTTTTTTTTTTTGCTGCTCTGGCTGTCACAAAGCTCTCATCACCGTTCCTGAAACGCCCGCGCACCACCCTGCACTTATCTAAATATCACGTCTGTAAATGACCCCTTTTATTAAACAGCACTGTCTGTCCTCTTACTCATTCTTCTAGGTCTCTGTTTTAGCACCTGAGCCGCCCCCTACATCGACCCGTCTTTCTTTTCACGCGGGGTTAAGCTGTATGGAAGAAAATTCACTTTCATTTTTAGTTTAACGCATTAACCTCAGGTTGAAACCAACGGTCTGTCGCTCGCTCTCTCCTCAGAGCAATTTGGGTTTGATTTCAGACTCTTGTATAAAAGTTGCCATGGCTGCAGATGATAAAAGTAATCCATTGGCGTCTATTATCAGTGGAGACTGTGAATAATTAACTATGCAAGAATAAGGCAACACGGGAGTTTTAGAAAGTGACTTTCGACCAATGAGGACATTAAAAACTTTGGTAAATATTTACACGCCTTGCTAAGGTGTTCACACATTTTCCAATTTTGGCTGTTCACAGCAACACATTTCTGCCTATTTTTATGTGCAGGATCAACACAAAGTAGCATACAAAAAGAAAAGGAAGTGTGAAATGCACTGACGTCCAGCCCCCTTTACTCTGAATGAATCCATATTACAATCAGAAATCAATTACTAGAGTCTATCTCTTGATCTCAGTATAAACCATGACCATCTCTATTATCATTTACTATCCCTACAGAGAAACACGGTGGTGGCAGCAGCATGCGGGGGATTTCCTTCCAGCAGGGACAGGGAAGCTGGTCAGAGACGATGGGGATGTGTGACTGTGGTGAAAGAATCATGAGAAAATCTCTTTGCGCTTGAATCGGGAAGCGGTGCTCAATCAGTTTGATAAATGATCAACTCGGCACTGATCACCGATTTTGTGGTGTCCAGACCGAAGACGGCCTATAACCAATTCCATTCTCCTTTCCTACTTTTATTTTAGCCTCTAACTCGCTGTTAATAAGCACAATTAACCCTTCATTAACACCTGGAACTAGCTGCCCATCCATTGCTGCACTGATTCCTCTCTGTGACTTCTCTGATGCGATCCTGCTGCAATACCAGTCTGACCTCTTCACCGCTCACGCTGACAGGAGTTTCTATCAGGCCGAGGCCCTTTGGTATTTGTGACGCTGCGCAGTGGATGAGCTACGAGCTTTTTTTTTTTTAGTCAGACCACAACTTAAAAAATACAGCTAATGCAAAGGCGAATTCATGTGTTGGAAAGGCCCAGAAAGACCAGACTTAATGCTAATTAAGAATCTGTGGCCAGATAAAAAGAAATGCAGTGCACGGAGGCTTTCCTTTAAATCTGGCTGATCCTGAGCTGTCTTGCAAAAAAAGAATATACAAAGATTTAAATGTCTCTGAATGGGCCAATTTGGCTATACCCCTAAAGACTTGAAGCTACAATTGCACCACAGTGTTGTTTGCATCGAAGTTTGTGCTTTGTAGCGTAGCAAAATGTGGAAATTTTTTTTCGAGGGATATAAATATGTTTTCAGGGAAGAACAGGGAAGTGTGGTCATGTGAGGCTGAGGCGGCTGGTAGCGGCAGTCAGTCACGATTTCATCATCGGCTCTCCTCTCATGACTTTCTAACCAGGAAGGTTTCCACCCCTGGCCTGCCTTCCCTATCCAGCCGTGTCATTACGGAGCCCGCAGTCGAGAGAATCATGAGCAGGACCCCGCAGACTGCAGCTGGTTTAGGGCCCATCAGCACTCTGAGCTAGTAGCTGCCGTGGCGTAGATTAGATCACAGGGAGCAGGGAGGTGTTCATGCGCTGCTGCATCCAAAGACAAGAGCGGGGGGGAATTCCACGGGCATTACATAAGCAGGTGCAACTAAAGCTTTGCACAAACAACTGTTGAGAGCGAGATAAAAAGGCATTCCTGCATAGTCCTGAGATGTCTGGGGTTCTGTGTGCCACCTCCTTTTTGTGAATCATCTACCATCAGAGCACATTCTCTCCCCCCCCCAGGCCCTCACGTTGCTTAATAGTTAGGGACCTGAGTTGAAGGCCTCTCAGGAATCCATCTACTGCCATACATAGACACACTCATTGTCTCTGCCTGAAACCAGACGGAGGAAAGAGGGTGACTGAAGCGATGACGACAGTTACCAAAGGTTCAAAAAGCGACGCGCAGCCCTGCGCTCCTTCCGCCAAAAACAATAGACCACACCTCCACCCGCTCTCTCTTACCCAACCACTCTTGTGACCATATAAGGAGAGAAAAAAGGCAGGGGGGGAAGCCAGCGGCTGCTGCTTCACAAACCGAGAGCGAGAGTTGCCAGAAATCTTCCAGGGAGTCTGTCTCGCCTTGCTTTGCCTTTTCTCCGAGCCTGAAACGGCTCGTGTTGTTGGCTGCGAGTTCATTCGCGGCGATATCTCCTGAAGCCGGGCCAGAATGCTTCAGTGAGTGCGATGGGAACCAGACTGAATCTGTAGTAGCAGCCAGATCTGGAAGAGCCTCAGACAATTATGTTGATAGTAAATATCTGGCTGTATTTGCAGTTTAAACACGGGCTCCCCTCCGCGTTGTCAGGTGTCCCGACCTGCTCCAGGCGAACGCGGTGCCATGCAAAGCTAAACATGGGCGGCACCTTAAACTGGTTTTGTGTATAGTGCATTGTTGTGGAAGATTTTAACAAATAAAAATCAGAAAAGTGTGGCACTCAACCCTAACCGAGTCAAGCTTTGATTATCTGAGTCCATTCCTCTAAGCAGCTCAAGCTCAGTCCCACTGCACGGAGAGTATCTGCTGACATCGCCTTTCAAGCCAATGAACTTTGACTGGGCCGAGCCAATAGCCTGCAGCCCTGGCTACATGTTTATTGTCCTGCTGGAAGGTGAATCTGAGCCCCGGTCTCATATTATAGGTTGTCTTCCAGGACCATCCATTGAACACAAACCAGTTTCCCTGAAGGAATGCATCCTCGCAGCATGATGCCGCCACCACCGTGTAAAACTGCAGACATCTTTTATCCGGGGCCCTCGGTTCAGCGTTCATTTCCAGCAACACGCAGAGTTTTGCATGTAGATGGGGAATTTAGATTTCAGCTTCTGGGCTGCTGTATTTTTTTGGCCTCCCTGATACCGTTTGTTCGGTAATTTTCTCCAAAAACCCTCTGAGGCCTTCCCGGAACTACTGCTCACTGGTTAGGCGACTTGTGGAGGCAATTTGTTGCGTTTATTAGTGTAAGAGTCAGTGTTGTAGTACTCAAGTCCGAGTCATTAGCTAAATTTAGAGACTCGTGACTTGACTTGGACTTGAGCACTGATGACTCGAACTTGGACTCGGACTCCTACATTCAGATCATTCTGACTCGGAAATTGAGAAAAAGACTCAACTTTTTTTTATATCATTAGGCTATAATTTTAATATGTCATTAGAATATTATTTTGTGTATGATTTTAATATCTAAATTATTAGTGCAATGGAATGTTACTGCTTCATGTCATACATCACACGTCACGGCATTTTCCTACAACGAACGTTAATTTTCACTGCGGAACTTGGACTCGACTTGATCAATAAGGACTCGACTCAGACTTGACTTTTTTTAATGACTTGGACTTGACTCAGACTTGAACACTGGAGACTCGAACCTGGACTCGGACTCGAGGCATAGTGACTTGACTACAACACTGGTAAGAGTGAAGTGGGACTGAATATAAATACATGCCGCACTGCCACACAGGATTTGGATTACCATGTGTTTCGCTCTAGCCTTCCTCACATCAAATCTGACCGTCTGCCCTGTCGCTGATGACAGCCGCCGTTGTCACCGTCTCCTTACGTTGCGAGGCGAACTAACATGAAGATGATAGATGAAGAAGGATCTTTCCGCAAAAAAAAAAAAAGACGAGAGCTGTGCCACGGTTTTCCTTCACCCCGCATTCCTCCATTCTGTGAGTCAACATGTGTCTTATCAATACTTCCTGTGGGCTGATTAGTGAGGAAAGGACAGAAGTCAGGGCAGGCTGAGACCAAAGGACCTAAGACAGGATAAACAGCCGCCCACTCAGACATTACAGCATTACCTTCACAAGCCGCTCGTAAATAATCCTTGTTGTTCTGGCCCTCCTGGCTGCACACAAACAAGCACTTCAAGATGTCAAGAGGCTGCACAAACCGCCAGAAGACCTGTAAATATTCTTAAAACGTTGGGTTTATTGACAAAACGATGAAGAATCAGAGGCACTTCAGGTAACGAGATCTAGGTCAACCCACGCCTTCCTGGAACTGGCATGAATCTGAGCTCTATCCAGGGTTTTTTTTACGCATGAGGGCCCAGGCTCCCACCAAAAACAGCCATGCGTGAATTTTCACACACATGAATTCGCACAAGTAATTAACTGGGCGAGAGCGGAGGTGGGTTTCTGAGGTGGTTTATTGCGGCGCTTGATCAACGCGCGGCCTCTGAATGGGCTCCTTTCTTGCTGAGCGAATGATATAATGGCTTTTAGCTGCAACACACCCTGAATTACAGACACACCCTGCTGCTATTACAACCAACCTAGCGAGGAAGGACGAGGGGAAAAGGGAGGCAGAGGGAAGGAAAAGGCAGGCGGAGGGAGGGACGGAGGCGTTGAGGTCAGAGGTATCCATATTTGGTCATTCATGTCTGCAGTTTTTTTTTTGTTTTTTTTTATACCCCAACATCTCTGTCCGTCCATGCCTCATTCTGTTTGTTTTTTATCACTTTTACACCAGTGTTAGGCACATTTTCTGAATTTTTGTTCTCATTCATTCTGCATTTATTCCCCCTTTTTTTACCCCCTCTCCTCGCAGCATCTGGTCTTGCTCAAGAAAACACACAACCTATGACCTCTAAGCTGATGTTGGAGCTACTTCCCGTCCACTCTATAGGGGAGGGAGAGAGTTATTGAATTTTCCAGGCAGGCAGGCAGGCAGGCTGCATAGCCACGGTTTAGCTTTCCTAACATGGAATGCCAAGCTGCTAAACATATAGGAAAGCCAAAGGAAACATTCCTGTAACACCCGCATGCAGTGAGCAAATATAACGCGCTGTGCTGAAAGTGTGATTTCATTTCAAGTCTGTCACTGGATACCAGCCATGCCCTGCTGTGATATTAGGGAGCTTAGGAGAGAAGAAAGGGGCCGAACATTGGGGTTTTGTGCGGTGCACTGAATGTGTAGTTTATGCAAAAGGACCCTGCAGTGTTTGCATTAGGGCTCGTTATTCCTGTTTCTTATCTGGCAGGTCTTACTAAGTGTTGCAGGGAGACAAAACAGAAGGCAAATCAAGATTGCCGGTGTTGTTTTCTTTTCAGCCGCGCTATCTCTGTCCTCTAAATCAGTTTTGCGCAAACCTTAAAACAACAAGAGTCTCCTCAGTAAATCTCAAGATAACCAAGTAGCGCCATCCTGATGGACATTTTAATGCAGTATTAACAGAACTAGGACTTAGTTTGGTTTGTTCTGAATAAGGACAAAAAAAAGAATTCTGACTTCTAAAAGAAAACTTTTCATTACTTCTGCCTCTATATTCTTATTCTCCATGTGGCAACAACAAGGACATAGTTCTTTTTGGCTCTGACAATACATAGCCAATGATAAAATCAGCCGCTGAACTCTTAGAAAGTTTCGCCCACTAAGATAAGTGTAAATATGACAAACAACACAACAACACCACAATAGCAGAGAGGGCAGTTTTCAGTCCGATGAAAGAGGAGGAGAACGAAACGGTTGAAGCGTTAGAGGAAGAAGATTCCTCGTTGTTATTGAAACAGGGAAAAAGTTAATGCAGGTAGCATGTTTGACCGCTCAATAATACCTGAGTTGAACAGGGCAAATACAGTGTCTTAGTTCGACAGATGCATGGGACGGACGATACTTCAGGATGTCGGCCAGTTGTTTTGACCTTGTTCGCCAGATCACATCATACAGGCGGCATGCAATTCACTTTTATTTATGTAGCGCCAATTCACAACACATCATCTCAAGGCATTTTACAAAGTCAAATCAAATCTTCCAGACAGATTGGTTAAAAAGTGTTTTTATCTTATATTTTTATATTAGTTTTATATCTTGTATAACTTAGCAGATTGCAGCATTCACTCCTCCTGGGTGAACGCGTAGCCACACTGGTCAGTCGCTTGCAATTTGACGTCGATTTTGCAGCAATCTTTTTTTTTTTTTTTTGCAGATTTTGCAAAGTTGGTTTTACAGGACTGCCTCCCGTTCTACTCTTTGCCCAGGAGAGATTAGCGGTTATACTTTGAATTAAAAACGGGGGAAATTACATTTCTGCTTTTCCTACGTATGGCGCGTTCCATTTGTACTCGAAAGTTGGAGTTTGCGACCTCGGAGTAGGAAATTTCAACTGGTAAGCCGGATGTCGGTGCAACAGAACCACAATGGACTTTCGCATTAAAGACTCACGGTAAAACATCATACTTTGACTGTTTTTAGCAGTTCTCTATTATTTATGTAACATTTAATCAGTAGTACACAGGCTAACTTTCAGTGTTCATAAGACGGGATGTTTCAGCACTGTGGATATGCACAAAATTCCTTGTAGAACAGTGTTTTTGTCATTGTTTTAACAGTAGTGGCTAAACAAGCAATGAAGAATTGCTACCTATTCTTCTATAATGCTTCATGTTCAGTGGAACAGTTCAGCACGGCTTAAAAATAGATGAAGATGAATTTTGCAACAACATGTTACTTTTAAACTCATTCTGGGACTCAGGTTGGCTGTATATTTTATAACACATTTGTACACATGTAACTATGGCTTTCATGCCAGCATCCGGGTTTTTATTTCTACTTTCAGAATGGCGGGAAACTGTAACGCAATAACTCAGTGATGATGAGTTTCTGAATGTATCTTTTCGTCTGGTTTATGTAAACAGTTTTAGGAGGTGACAGATGAAGTTTGCTTTTAAAAGTTAAAACAGTTACAAATATTTACAGAATAATCCAAGTTACTTTTACCTAATATACTCACGCTAGTATGTTAGCATAGTATAGCAGAGTAGTGCTTGCTAATCTTGGCTAATATACTAAAATAACATTTTATTAACTAATACTACTAGTATATTAGCTACTTTTAGTACAACTAATATCGCATATTGTTAGCAAACATTTTTATGACATAACATGTAGACTAGTTTTAGCATAGTAGATAGATTTAGGTAATGTTAGCCAGCAGTGAATGTTAGCCATTCCCTCACTTAGTGGTTTTGTTACACACAATAGTTCAAGTAAATCAACTAAGAAATCAGCTAGCACTAGCACTTTGTTTTTTTCACAGTGCTCCACCATGCAGGACTATTCTTTGTGGGTTTTTTGTTTTCCGTTTGTTCTTGTTTGCACACAAATGATGCCCTTTTTTAAATGCTGCAGTCCAAAAGTCTTCATCGTGCTGATGGACTCACAGCCACCTGCTGGAAAGGTTGAACAAGCTCCTGAATCCCACTTGCCAGCAACTGAAACTCTGACCTAGTTAGTGATCTGGGAAAACTGCTCCTTTAGGTGCACTATTCTTAGCAACAATGTCAATTAATTCAGATGAAAAGCAATAATGACAGCACATTTTTCTTCGGAGGTAAGGATTACTAACACAAAACGATAATATTTCAGGCACATCTGTCCGTCTTTTAGCAATTAGACTTTATATTAGATAATGTCAATTATTATTTCAAAAATGGCACAAGGTGCAAGTCTCTCATATTCATTATACATTAAACAACATACAGTATATGTCCTGCCTGTTTATTATAATAAGTGGAATAAAACATTTTTCTTCTTCGGTCAGGTCATATTCATGGTCACCCTACTGTGTTTTTTATTTTTTTAGATTATCATCTTGTTCACAGTGGCTCAAAATACCCCAGTGTACAAGTAGATGTACACCTCTGCTCTAATTCATTTCTTCTATCTTTTCAGCTGTTGAATAAACCAGGACATTTTTTCATCTTCATTTCACATATTCCCTTGCTAATGTCTCCCTGCTGGTTGTGACAGGAAAATTGGCTCCGAGCCTTCATTTCCCCTCTCTAGCTCAGAGCGTCTAGTCCGATTTCCACAGAAGTGTTTGAAGAAAACAGGTTCATTTTACACTGTTCCTGTCAGCAGAGGTTCCATGCTTGTGTTCGTCATTTGCAAACCCCCTCCTTCCTCCTAATACAAAACTCCTCCTTTGAGTACATGTGGTTCCTACAACTTTACTGACACATGGATCTGTTATCTCACACTGTCTCCCCCTTTAACATATAGCTTTCTTTTTTTTTTTCTGGGAACAAATATTTCTTTCTGGAGAACCAAGCAAAAGAAATGCCAAGAGGGATTTGGCAGTTGAAGTGTTTTCCTTTTGCCTATCTAATTAAATCATTACTTGCAGCGGTTCCCATGTGGAGAGAACGTGTCTGGTCCTGAATGCCAGTTCACCTGTTTGACTGACAGGAGGAAAATCACGTAGTAACCTACGGCATAGGTTCCAGCAGCAAACGTAAACCTTTTAACAGAGATATCAGGATTAGCTAACTTGCACAGACCTGAATGTGTGAAATTAAAATGGTTTAAACAGTTTTATAAAGTACATTGCAGAAGTATTTCTACTCCTTGAAATGTTCCGTACTTTGTCACATGATAACTACAAATTACAATGTATTTCATTGGGATTTTACATGAGAGACCGTTCAGATTGTGAAAAAAAAGAAGGACAAGGTTTTAAACTTCTCCTAATAAAGACCTCAGAAGTCTGCAGTGCTTATGGCCCCTTTAGGCAAGGTGAGGTAAGGTAAGGTAAGGTAAGGTAAGGCAAGGCAAGGCAAATTTATTTATATAGCACAATTCAGTACAAAGACAATGCAAAGTGCTTTACATGATTAAAATATAGCAAAATAAAAGCAAGCAGGAATAAAATGTAGATAGAAAATAGAATAAAAGCAAGTAGGGATAGAATGTAGAAACAAAGAAGAACATTAAAAGCAGTAGAACAGTTTAACTAGAACAGTCAAAGGCAATTTTAAACAAATGTGTTTTTAATCTTGATTTAAAAGAACTCAGGCTTTCAGCACTTTTACTTTAATCTGATAACGATGAATAAAATTCAGTGTGAGCAGTTACAATGCACGCAACCATATGCAACACCAAAAACCCATTGCACAGTAAAGCATGGTGGTCGCAGAATTTTTTGAAAACCATATGTCCTTTTGTTTCCACTTTACAAGTATACGCTAGGTTGTGTTAGTCTATCACACAGAATGCTAATAATATACACTGAAGTCTGTGGTTGTAACTTGACAGAATGTGAAAACGTTGAAGACGTATTAATACTTCCACCCAGCACAGTAAGGTTGCTTAACCTAAAGCTAAAGTTTTGTGTTTTGAGCTATCATCATAGAATTTAATTGAATTGAAAATTTAATTGAATTCCCTGTTGTTGTTTTTTTAAGCCTGTAGTTTTTAACCATTTATATGAAATTATTTCACTCCTTAGGTAGAAACAGGGGCCCCCACGGTTGGATGATTTAATTTTCCCATTAAGACGTTATTGCAGAAACAGTGATAAGTCTTGATGAGAAAAACACTTTCCAGAGTCTAAATCATCTTCTGTTCCTCTGGCTCTCCTTCGTTGTTGCCCTCTGACCTCTTCCCACATTTCAGAAAACAACTTTGTTCCACGAATGAGATGGTGCAACACTCACTCTTAATCTTGACCTTTCAATGCAACACCTACTTTCAAACAGTTCGGGTAAACACCTTTGTCATTGAGGAATTCATCGGACATGCCTGTACAGTGCCTTGCAAAGGCATTAACACGCCTTCATCACCTTACAAAACGTATATGTTGGGACTTTGTGTGATAGATCAAAAAATAGAAAATTAGGACACACTACTAAAGTGACCTGCATTTTGTGCTCGCCAGTTTTGCTAATTTTTTTTTCTCACCAAAAAGGCCCAACTTTATTACAATTGGACTTATGTGGATTACATTTCATTCTGCACCACATGGACCACCCACTGGTGTACACTGGGATCCTGTTTGTATATACACAAAATGGCAGCTCAGCCTTCAACGCCATCAACCCAGACACCCTCCACCAGAAGCTCACCCAGCTCACAGTGTTGGCCTCCACCTGTCAGTGGATCATTAGCTTCCTGGCTGACTTTTCCGGCACCTGAGAAAGTCCTAACTCAAGGACACTGCTCAGAAGAAGTCCCAGCAGAGACTTGACTACCTGTGGCAACACAAGAAATAAAACCTTCCACGGGAGCTGCTGGTCAACTTCTACACTGCCATTATTCAGCCTGTCCGGCGTTCGTCCATTAATGTGTGGTTTGGCTAATCCACAAAGCAGGAAAGGTCCAAACTGCAACAAACAATTAGGCTGAAGAGAGGAGCATTGTGGCTGACCTTCCCTCCATCCTGGACTTGCACAGGTTTGGGGTCAGCAAAAAGGGTGCCAACATCTCTGCTGACCCCACACATCCTGCACACAAAACTGTTTAGACTTTTACCTTCAGCTCGCTGCCACAGACCACTGTTTGAAAAAAAAAAACAACAACAAAGAAACATCCGTCAAAGAGACAGTCTCTTCCCTCAGGCTGCTAAGCCAATGAACACAAGGACCACCTCACAGCATGACTAGTCAGCTACACAGCTGTGAAACAACAATATATTGCACCAGCAATTTATTGCACAACAACCAGAGTCAAATTCCTTGAATCTGCACACAATCATCTGATTCTCACCCTGATGTGACCAGCAATGCTAAAACCAATGATTGTTAGATGGATTTATGTCTGAACTTTTGCTGGGTCATTCTAATTTAAACCAAACTAGTTAAATTTTGACAGGAGTTCACACCTACGTGGGTCACCACAAGGAGGGAGTTTTTTTTTTTTATTAAGGTACAGTTACAACTAAGTGGATTTTTTTTGGGGGGGGGGGTATCAACGTAAAGGGAGTGGGTGAATACAATTGAATGATAAACATTTTGGATTTGAATTTGTAAATCTTATTTAAAATCACATCTCATTTGCCTTCTACTTCATAATTATGTTCTACTTGGTGTTGGTCTGTTGCATAAACCTCCAACTACTTGAATTTTGTGGGCTATGGGGGCCACATGTTCCACGTTTGTGGGCTGTTTTCAAGGTTTTTTTTGGCAATTCAGAACAGAAGAAAGCATCGAACAGCTGGTTTCAAAGTACGCAGTGTTCAAAGTCAACCACGTTGACACATGACGGGAGACCCCCGGATAACGTAGCCCGTCCTGAAAAGTCACTGGTACTTATATGGTCAAAAAAAATCCTAAGCATGTACATACCAGGCTCATTAAACACGGGGTTTATCGGCATCCTTTCTCCGCCCCTCTCAACTCTTTCAAGTTCATTTTTCTCCTGTGGCGTTTGGTCCCGCCTATCCGCTGTCAATCGTTTTTATTGTTCCCGCCTCCCTCGGAGCACGATTGGTCCAAAGTGCGGCGATTACCAAATGAGCGGCAGCCATTGGATGGTGGGAGTGCCACGTGACCAGTTAGACCCGCCCTCTCTGCGTTGGACCGCACCCCGGCTCGAGCGAAATTAGCCGAGCCAGTAAGCGGACAGCAGCAAAGGGAGGAGGGAGAGAGGAGAAGAAAAAAAAGAAAAAAAGAAAAAAACGACCGAGAGGGTAACTGGGTGAAGTTTGGAGAGGAAGCGAGCGCTGTAGTTTAGTCTGAGCTCTGCTGTCGACAGGAAAAAGAAGTTTGACTCCGGCGACGCTGACTGAGCCCTCCGGTTGTTGAAAGCCACTCTCTGCAAGGCGAACGGCAACCAAAACCCGGTAAGCCGTGCTCTTTTTTTAGGCGCCCATGTTTGGCTAGGTGCTGTTTTCTAACTCCTTCAGTAGGTTGCTCCGAGCAGCAAGTGCAGCGAACCAGGAAGCTCGCTGTGCTAGTTGGCTGCTGCAACTTCGCCCTCTCCAGCGAGCTGGGTGGAGCGGCAACCTCCTTCACTGATTTAGCCGCAGGTTTTTTCCGCTTATAACAGTACGCTAATGCCATTATGGGTTGTCTTAAATAAATACAAATAAATTAACGCACCTAAATGTAGGACTAAAGGCCGTCAAACACCGCCGTGGCAGCTGGCGAGAGGCTAAAGAGCAGAGCGGCGGAGGAGGAGGAGGCAGAGAGTGATTTTGCTTGAATGAATTGTTGGAAAACCCGGTGAAGATTTTCAACTCATGTGGATGTGACATAATTTTTTTTTTTTTTTAAACCTACAGTCGTGAAAGAGACACGTCTGTTGAGCTTATGAACTGCTACAGTGTAGCGGTCAGAGACGGGCACCGTGTGTGGCCGGTAACATGTCTGACTAGCAGCATGGCGTCACCGTTTTACCGGCGCACTTAAAAAAAGAAAAAAAAAACAAAAAACGGAGCTTTTTGCCGCCCTGCGCAGCCTTAACTTCAGGCAGCATCCTGTCTGCGTTATAAACCTCGCCTTGCACGTTTCATAGGAGTTTACAGTGATTTATTTTATTTTTTGCTTTATAGGAATAAAATGTCAGCATAATTCCAGCTGGTTTTAAGTATAGACACAATTGAGTTATGTAAGATTTCTGCCTCACTTTGATATTAACTCTAGAAGTGAAACGCTCAGGGGTTTCATGTCAAATCAAAGGGGGATAATTTGAAAACGCATCAAAAAAAAAAATCAGTCAAGTGACACTTAGATCATAGATAATAGATAAGGACAGTTGGTGCATTTTCAAATCTGACGTTCAGGAGTAAGTTCTTACTTTTTTTTTTTTTTTTACATCCCTCGATTTATATCAAAACGTATAAAAGTTCTGATCCAGCAAGGAATATGTATGACAAGCACTGGCATAGCTTCTCTTTTGTTAAAATATGAATCCCTTGAAATGACTCGTAACAGTCCGTTATTTAGCCAAAAGTGTCCTAAAATACCATGAGCTTATGGTGTTGACCCAAATTATTTTAACACATTTATAACATGATCTAATTGTCTTTAAAACCAGATGAATGGTTCAGCTGCAGCAAAAAAAAAAATAAAAATGTATATTGTGTCATATAACTTTGAATTTTGGAACATAGACTGTATAGAATACCTAACTTTTGTAGCAGTCTCCAACTAAATGTGTTTATTGCGCTGCTTTCCCATTTCTCTCTTTATAGAGCTGTGGTGGGAGAGTGAGCAGCACTTTATAGTAACAAGCTGATGTTTGCTGATCTGTCGGTCATATTATGTGGTCAGGTATCTAGTCTGCAGCTGGCTGCCTGTAATAGGTGGCGCTCCTCCAGTTTCCACCAATGGTTTGTTTTGCAGCCGGGAGCACTTCCGACTAGCCAGAGTTGTCCTG
The DNA here is from genome assembly GCF_011125445.2 of Fundulus heteroclitus. Taxonomy (NCBI): domain Eukaryota; kingdom Metazoa; phylum Chordata; class Actinopteri; order Cyprinodontiformes; family Fundulidae; genus Fundulus; species Fundulus heteroclitus. Next base: position 30,669,940 of record NC_046376.1, on the reverse strand, counting down.
CAAGCTAGGCGGAAACGTAGCGGCCTCGTATCAGCCCGCTAACCCGGCGGTGCAGCAACAAGCGGGGGAGGGGCCGCACCACCTTGCAGCTGGAGTTAGCAGCCTGCTCACTGCGGCACTTTCTCTGGTCTTATCAGAAGAATTTTAACGTGACAAAAAGTGTAACGCTTGGTATACAGGCGACCGACCCCTAAAGTCCACGTTGTGTTTAAATGTTGACGTGAAGGCAAATTCCTGAGGGGAAAGGGAGATTTTGTTCAGTTCGAGACTAGCTCAAAGGTAATGAATGCAGCCAATTTTTGAACCAGATATATTTTTAACGAGGAAAATGAGGAAAAAGATAGTTGATGGTCTCCATATTGAGGAAAGTTTGTCTTTTAGATTAGCCACTCGATAACAAAAGACACAAAAAGTGACGCCGACGCCCCTTAGAACTGTCAAACATACCTCTGGGATTGTTGTGCCAGAGCCTCTAATTGTGTGACGGGTCAGTCTGAGGGTTGCGTTGCGTCTCGACAGACATTTTCATTCAGCTGGGAGGAGGTACACATGATGCCACCATATGCACTGATTGACAGTCTGGAAGGTGTCACATTCTCATCGTGCCGCGTCTTGTTGCGTCTACCAGAGGGTTGTTCTTTGTCCGCTCCATTAGTGTTTGCTCTGTTTAGGTGGCATGTCATTGTGCTCCCCGGGACGCAAACAGTCTGCGGTATGCACGCACTCCCCAATCACTTGGAGAGCTGCACACAGGGAGGCTTAGTGTTTGCAGGATTTATTGCTAAGTTTTGTGGATTATTGTTATTTTGGCCCCGAGCATTAAAACACCTTATTGGAGCCAAACGCGCGTCTTGTTGGAGTTTTTCAGGTTCTCCATTGGGAGGGTTTGCGCAGCAGTTCTGGATCGGTCCGTTTGTAATCAGAACCATATTTTTCAGATCAGCTGTTTTCTGCCAAGAGGCTATAAAACTACGATGAAAGCTTTCTACTTTAACCCTTAATGGTCGCGCCTAAATATGGCCGAATGAGCTTTGCAACCAATTTTTAATTTTTTTTTCAAGCTACCCTCATCTTTCAGGGCAGTGTCCTTTTAAAGCAACACGCTGGGTGACATCGAATGTGTCATATCCTGTTATTGCGTTAGAGTTTTGGTAAATCACGTCCTTTTTATCATGTTGTGAAACACTCTCTTGAGGCAAGTTCTGTTCCTATTGCCAGTTCTGGTGCTGTTATGGAGCCCCATGCAGAGATTATTGCATTCCACCATTCATGTGTCAGCAAAGTCCGTACACAAGCCCCCCCTAGGAGGGTTATGTACCGAGCGCTGGACCAAATCAAGTGCAGATGAGCATAGAGTTTGGGTGTGAAGCTGTTCTATCCTGTCAGAAGGGGACGGTCTGAGCATACTGGGGGTTGTTTTTGGTGGTTTTGGGACGACATGACACTGAGTGGTACACTGCAACCCGTGGCTGTCATCTGCAGGATGCCGTTATTTCTCTCTTGGGTTCCCAACTGGGAAAGCTTTGGAAGGCTTTCCTTTACGGTCCTGTGTTGGCTTACTCCATTTTGCCTTATTGCAATTTCTAACAGGAGTATATGTGCCTTTTTATGAAAAACAATGTCGTTGCTAGCACTGCATGCAACTGGACTTCCTGTCTTTAATAAGTAGCTTTTCATATAGACTTTGTTTTCAAAAAGGAAGTCCAGATGCCTTTGGTTAAAGCACCTGGGGTTACCACGATTAAAGAACTGTGAGTTTCTGCTTCGCTCAGTACACTATACACATAATTTCAGCAGAAACAATAGGTTGTCTGTTCTGCAGGAATTTTTCAATCTTGTCTATATGTTGTGGCTGTTTGCTGCCAGTTGGGGACAGTCTAAGGAATATGGACTAGAGATGCTCAGATATAAATGGACATCTTTTGCATTTCGAGTCATCTGCTGAAAGTCTCCCCAGTTCTCATTTATTCTTATAGATCAGAAATTATTTGTACATTTTTGGACATCTCCTAGTTAAAGTAAGATCTACGTTAATGACCGCTGTTTAAGTAATGCTAGCTACACTGTCCTAACCGCTAATATAAAAGGCTAATGGCAGATTAAAATTGTAGCTTTCTAATTATTTTGTGTTTTTTGTAAAATATTGGTAGAACCCTGTTCTGCTTTGCTCAGAATTTGGTGCAGTATGCCTCTAATACAAGTTATTGACCTCTAATGGAGCAAAAACCATCCTGGTGTTTTATGTAGCCTATAAAAAGAAATTGGAATAAGCCCCAAATTAATATTAGCCTGTCAAAGCTTTACAAAGGCTGTGGATCGGGATTTGGCCTCAAAGGTTAGATTGGTGGGCTGCTAAAAATAGAGCCCAATTTATTTGGGCTCTATTTCTTGATGCTTTTTACTGTGTTGTGAAACACAGTCAATGGACGATTTATTTATCCATGGATCCGGTAGACATCACTTTTTGTGCTCCACTGCAGTTGCCGTTTATCATTGTATTTATTTAAAACTGGCACCATTTTTACCAAATAGGTTTCAGCCCATTAATTGCCAAAGGATTGTTAGCTTTGTAAATGCATGTAAGCAAATCTTTCTGCATTAGCTGAGTACCCACAATCCCTCGCTCTGTGCGGTTTGTGGAGTGAGGTTGACGCCGTTTGCAACCAGTTGTTAAGTCTTAATGCACATTTAAACCGCCACCTCGCAGATTTCTTTTGCCTTTTGTTCCTACTCTACAGCTCGTCACCACCCAGACATTAGAGACGTTTCCTCCGTCTTTCTGCACATAGCGGCACCTGTAAAGCTTCCCTGGAGTCAGACAATACCAGGAAATGACTCTGGCTCAAACAATGTAAAGGCTCGTGATTTCAGGGCTCAAAGTCAACTGCACATAACCAAGTAGCTGCTGCTTTGTCTCTGTGGTCGTGGTGTATTGCTTGATTAGAGTTTACGGACCTGCAATCGGCGCAGGGCCAGTTTAATGATTACCTACGGCTAAGGACACATTTATAAAACCATCATTGCAATTAAAGAAAAAAGCTAAAACTGGAGAGGGAAAAAAAGCTTTAGGACAGAAAAAATCTAGGTTGGTGTAGATGTTATAAAAGTGAGGTTTGTGTGGATGTGAGCAGCACACCTGGTGAAACTGGTGTGGTTAATGGTCTCGTCTAGAGATTGCTAAACACGTTGGCGGCGTGCATTTCAGCCTCGCTTTGGCCTCTGAACTTTGAAACGCGCCGTGTAATTGTCTCTTCGTCCCGCTCATCTTCGTCATTTATCTACCACATACAGCCAAATCACACCGCTTGCCAGATGTCGCCATTTTCAGCTCAACATGTGGCCGATCGAACACTGAATATACTGCTTAGTTAGCTTGTGACTCAGCGAATGCTCAGATAACAAGCGATAAGCTGGAGAAACCCAAAAACGGGAATCGCATGAAAAAATCAGCAGGCTGAAGTAGAGGAGGGGCCGTCTGGAGATAAAGTGAGCGGGACAGAGCTATGAGGCAGCGCTGGTAGTGAGAGCCGTTTATCATTCGGTGCTTTGGAAATATTGGATGCAAAGCAGCATTCCTCCCAAGGAGAAATGCTGCTGACAGGAATGTTGATCGAAGAAATCTTTCACTGCCCGTTGAAAGGTTTGCTTTTATCTCCCTGCCGATACTTTCCAGTCGTCTTTAGGAGAGGGCTGCTGTCGGCTGTTGCCAAATAAATGGTAAGTTGTGCGTTCAGGTTTCTAACGAGATAAGTTCTGAGATGATGGACGAGGAAAATGTTCTTTGGACCTTTTTTTTTTTTTTTAAAATGACAACTCGTGTTTCAGTTTATCTTTTGCTCTTTGACGTTTGACTGGAGTTTCTAGGAAGTCTATATTTTGACTTCCAATATGGGACTGGTTGAGTTAGACATAATGCAGTGTAGTTAAGCCTGAAATAAAGAATTTAAATACTGCAAAAGCTGAAGGTTACAACCCAAAATAAAACTCTGGAAGACCGCCAGCTGATATGAGATCTGCCATTGATGTTACTAAAGGAAAGAGTTTAAAAGGAGAACTAAAGTTAGTCTGAATTAAGAACAGGTCCTTTAGATAACCTTAAGGAAAAATACCTCAGTTTCAAAACATTTCTAACTAAAATAATCTGTTTTAGGCCCCAATTGCTTTAACCTGATTCTAGCCAGATGGATTTGGTTCAGCAGAGCTCCACACATCCATCTGGGATCGCTCCATTAGAGATGTATTTCAGAAGGAGGGGCCTTATCAAAAATCCTTGCATATGATTGGATAAACCACTTGTCCGTCATCTTTGCTGCTGTGCTACTTCAACCGCTCACATCCAAACCATTGTTTCCACTAACAAAAGCATTCAAAGCTGTTCTCTGGTGTTCTTTTAAAGAATTAAGATTCGGTAGACTGAACAACACTGATTTTAAAAAATAAATAAATAAATAAATAAAGCAGCATCAATGTTACCGGGGGACCAGATTTCTCTGATGAAAACCGGGACCTCTCTGATTTTGCTAAGCGGGCGGGCCCTGAGTCTCTGGGAGTTGGTGTGTTTTACCTGATCTGCAATGCTGACGGGTCGGGAAGGTGTGTTTGGCTCAGGTCTTCTACCACATCAGGACAGTGGCAGGACGGGTAAATACCTCCTGCTGCGTTAAACTTTTTTACTCCATCGTGATACAGCTTTTGCCCGGGTAATCGGGTAACGTATCGCTTCTCTGATACGACACATCTATGAAAATCCAGCCCAGCGATCCTGATTGGCTCGTCCGTTTTCTGTGGTATTGAAATCCCTTCCAATGACTGCCGAGAGTCAGGTTATTGTTGTTTTTCGTTTAAAACTGAAGCACAGCAGTTATTAATTACTAAGTAATATATGTAAAATGTACTTATTTTCAGTTTAACACACAGACATAATCAAACATGGAATACCTGCTAAATTTACCAGTAGTTGTGAAGTAAAATGCAGCTTGCAGAGAATAATTGACCTTTTTTCCTTCTGTCCCTCATCGAGCTGCACGGGTGTAACGAGCTGAAATTAGCTGGGTAATTAATTAAGCTATTTGCTCAGGTGGCGACTTGTTGGCAGACATCCTGCTCATAGCTTACCCACTTGTAGTTTCTTATTAAGATGGCAGGAGACCTTGATAAGGTAGGCGGGTGTGGCTCCTTTGGTCTCACGTCGTCAAACTGGTGTGAGATGTCATCCATTCACAAAAAGCACAACAGCCGAACGGAGCTTTCTTAAAAATGTGTCTGAGGCCTCTTTCAGCCAGCTGGACAGCAGCGTGCAGCAAAAGTCAGTAGAGGGACGGTCTGTTTTACTCTATGGTCCATACAGTGGAAGGAAAACTCCAGCCACTGTGATCATTTTCATTAAGTTTTAAATGACATTTCTTAGAGTTGTGACAGTGGTGTTTAAACTTGAACCAAATAAATAACAGCTTGATTCTATGTAACAGTAATTTTCCACCCGAGAACCACTGGTTCAGCGGATGCGGATCCAGTAAGACTTTAAATTAATGTACGTAAAGTCTGAGATTAAAGCGTCTGCGAGAGAAAGTACAGGGGTGTGCTCCTTTAAGGTGAAATGACTCAGCAGCTCTTTGTTTGCTGCTGAGGGTTTGCTTTAAAGAAGACATAGCACTTTGTCCGACACCTAAACAACGTTCCCAAGATGACGAAATAGTTCAGTCAACTTGTAATTTCCTCTTTCCTCCCCTCTCCTCCGTTGGGCCCACCCTTCCCACTCTGAGATAAGCATGGCGGAGCGTGGCGGGAGCCCAGAGCTAACCCTGGCTGGCTGGATGTTGCCTGCCCGTCTCTGGGGCTCGGAGCCGTCGCTCGCTCATTAAGGGTGAGGGAGGCAGTAAAGCTGAGAGGGAGCAGAAAGGGACCTGTGCGTACGTTGGAACGGATCATCCGAACGGTTTAAATCAAGCGGTCTGAGCAGCGCTAAACGATAACCACAGCATGAGCACGTCAGCCAGGAGGAAGACGGCTCAGACAGCGCTGGCGTGCGGCTGTGATGGGATGCAGTCGGTGGGAGTGAGGAGTTATTGACCTTGTGCTTTGATTGATAATGCTCACGATGGAACAGTAAATACAGCCCAGCTGGGTCATAGCTCCCCGTCCAGCTGGAGGAGGAGGAAGAGGAGGAGGAGGAGAGCTTATTTGTACTTGATCAGGCTGTGTGAGGTTGTCTTGACTTCTTTTTTTTTTTTTTTTCCCTCCTTCTTTTTCTAGCTACGTTAACTCGAGGAAGTTCAGCGAGGCGGAAAGGAATGAAAGGGAGTTTAGAGATTGGATCTCTCTGGTTTTATCAGGACCAACATTGGCCTGCTTTCTGAGTGGGACTGGGAGTGCTCTGTAGCTCTACTCTTCCTCTGCTCCTCTCATTTCTGAATGACGTTCTCCAAATCCAGGCTGCTCTGTTGTTCTTCATAACCACAGTCTAGTCCACGGGATTTTTTTTTTAGAGATGATCCTCCTTCCTTCCCTACAAATTAGTTCATGGTTCCTCTTCCAAACCAACACTCCCTCTTTTTTTTATGAGAATTTATTTACTTTTATTGTGAATTTGTCTTTCTGCACAACATGGAAGCATTAAATTGTCTTATTTATAAATATCGCAAAGACTAATTGACATTGCCTCACTTTTCTTCAGTCTTGTCCATCACATCATCCCCACAGCTCTGATTTTTAGCATCACTGAAATGGTCATAAATTGTGGGCAGCCAGGGCAGAGTGCTCCATCCATGTGGTGAACTTGCACATATTGATCGTGGAGATTTATTATATCGTGCAGGTCTTTGTTTTCCATTTGAAGGGTTTTAGAGTAGCTTAATCAGACTGTTTCCCTTTGTTCCTGTACAGCTTCCCTATCGTCATGTTTTCAGGGAAAGACTTGTTCTGAATATTTAGACCGGCTGATCTACTTTTTATGCCGTGTACTTCAGTGTAAACCTTGGATGGTGTAGGAATCTGGTGCGTTTTAATACTTTTACTCCTTTTTCTTGTTTGATGTCAACATCCAGAGCTGCACAGGAGAGGGCTGAGGCTTTAAATTGGCTGGTGGGATTTCTTTGTCCCTCCTCTACTTTCTATGTGGAACAGCGCTTGTCAAACTAAAATAGCTGATGGGGTAAATTTAATCCTCATTTCTCTGGAGAAATGGTTTGTGTGTCGGAGTCATTTTTCTGTGTCAAGCGCTGGAGTCTGACTACATCAGACATCTACTGAGTCAAAGAGGCCAAGATGAATGAGTATTTACGCATGCCATATCTAAACAAATGTGGGATTAAATAAATGAGATGTACAGAATAATCAGAATTTAAATCTTACATGTTAATATGCTGTTATTCAAATAACCGTCCCTGCTACCTGTTGAATGGGGTTAATGATGAGTTTTATATTAAACAATTAATGCTTGTTTCCGTTTTTGTTTAATATCAATACAGTTCATGTTTTTGTTTTTTCCCCCCATTAGTTGCACTTGTGATTCTCCTAGGGCTGGGCCAAATGGTTAAAGAATAAAATCCCAGATTTTTATTATACCAAATCCAAATTTTTCCCCTTTTTATTTCACAAAAATTAAATTCTTTTAAAAACTTGCTGAATTCAAAGTGCAACTAATTACAAGCCGTGAAACATGATTGTAAAACAAGATGGCGGCCCTGCCATTGTAAACAATGAAAATATAACTTAATGTTTGCTGGTGGTATTACGCGATGAGCAAAGAACAGGCTTCACTTCACTTATGTAATGTCAAACTAATTAAAATTATATATAATGAATAAATTAAAGTACCTCGTATTATGGTAAAAAAAAAAGGTTTTCTCTTTACAATATTTTGACAAAATATTTTCTTAAACCTATTTTTAGCAGTGCAAGCTATTCTCTTCATTGAAGCCCAGTGAGTGCATTTGCAAAACAAAATTCTGATTTTTTCCAAAAATCTCAATAAATTGTAAATTCGGATTCATCAATTTATCTCCCAGCCCTGGTTTCTGCATAAAGCTCTAACTGGACCACTCTTACTGGTTTAGCTGTTTCACATGCAAATGGATCTTAGTACTAATGCACGCTTGACTGACGTGACTTGAAAAACAGGATGTTGTCCGTAGAGGGTTTTAGAGATCCATTATCTTTTGTTAATGTAAATTTTCTTCACAGCTTTTTTAAAATACGGGAAACTAAAGCTGCTGTAGGGCCCATGCGTTAACTTTGCAGCATGTCCGCTCTTCTACAAAGCTAAGAACGTAGAGACGTACAGAACATGTTTACTAGACACGTGATCAAAGTTTAGACAGTTTTTGGAGGAAGTACACCTTAAAGAAACGACAGAACCATTTTCAACACTCACATCAAAGACGATGAAGCACAGACGGTAAACTATTATCACTGGGGGTTTATCCTGTCCCTTGAGTGGAAAGTTTGCGGGCCGGGAATTAAGGTAGAGCTAAGACATGAGGAAGCATCAGCAAATATGTCTGAGAAAGATGTGAGGGGAGGATGGAGGACAGATATTTGTGGAATGCCTTTGCTTGCTGGCCCTCCCTGATAAAACGGTTAGTATGGCAGGAATGTGACCCTGAAAAGATTGGATAAACACAATGGAAGGAGGGTGGCTATAACCCGGCATCGGGAAGACGGGGTTGTGGGATGGAGAGGAGGAGGCTTGTCTCCAGCTAAGAGGGGAAAAAACAGGGTTCACGGTGGAGACTGAGGTCAAACAACCCGGGAAGAGTTGGTAGACGAAGTCAGCAGTGAAGGGTATCAGCTGTTATGCCGGCTGAGATCTCATTGATGGCGTGTGGCAGATGAGGGAGTCATGAGAAAATCACAGCAGTCTGGAGCAAATTAAATGTCATAACCTTTCATTTCTGCTTAGAGAAGCGTGCTTGTGTTCTACCAAGGCTCGGTTCAAAACCCCCCAGACTGCCACTATGGCTCCCTGAGCAAGACCCGTAGCCCCAGGTTGCTCCCTATGGGATGGCTTAAATGCAGAAGACACATTTCTATTGGAATGTACAATATACCATATATTGTATAAAACAAGGTTGTTTTCTACAATTATTAAATGGACAAAAGAACTAAAGTTTCCATTTTATACTGGCTTCGGCTTCTCATATTAGCAGCTAGCATGGCTAGTGTTACCAAAACAAGTCTCAATGAATGAATGAATGAGTAAATGTAAATCCCCAATTGAGATTTCTGCAAAGCCACCAGCATTCCTAAATCCAGCTTGTTCTTAGACAAGCTAGCCTTACTGTTATCTGCTGAAGTTCTCACTCTCCTTTGAAGCCTGAATAAACTGCAGGAATCAAAAATACAGTTTCCTTTAAAAAAAAAAAAAAAAGTATAAATGTCTTTGCTTTCACTGACTTCATGTTCAACACTTCACTACAGATAGCTAACTCTTTAATCGATACGAGCATCCAAACTGAAGTTGTTTAGTGTTTAGGTGTTGCTCTGTAACCGGTCAGGGCAGAATAATCTGAGGCCTAGATCTTCATGCATCTCTGCTGCTAAACAACATTTAAACTAAGATCAGTTTGCCTGCGTTAAAAACAACTTTTCATCACGAGTAATGCTCATTACTCTGTAATATTTCTTTGTAGTCTATTTTGTTTCAACATTAGGAAAGCACAGCTTGTTGGCTGACGTTTTTCTGCTTTGTGCAATCAGTTCATCTGATAAAGTGAACGAATTTGGCAACAGATCATCTCTACTGTCGTAGTTGTACAGTAGACGTAAAGAAAAGCCTGCAGACCTCTGCTGCATGCTTTCAAGCTTATGGAAAGGCCTGAGTATTGGAGCGCCGTCGGCTGTCTGATGAGGAAAAAGGGCGCGAGTTAAAAGCCGTGTTGCTACTGGGAAAATGGTGTCATGCTACTGCAGCTTTGAAATGAGGTCGATAAAAGCCTCCGGCTGTGCTGTCAGTCAGTGTTTATGAATGCCTGATAGCATCACTGCTATACCGTGGGTAGATGAGTTGGATGTTGCACTTTTCCCTGGTACCGGTTTTACCTGTTCAGTCACTTTCTGTTGAGCATAAATGGTAGTTCTCTGTCAACAGGTTGTTCCCTAAGAGCTTTCGTGCTTTTTAAAGCCAAACTAATGTATGCTGGACTTTGATGTTTATCTGTCGACTGTGCATTGTTGCCCTTTGGCATGTATGCATGATGCTTTGGCATGCAAACAACTTTAAGATAATCTTTTAGGATCTGTTAAAATGTGAGAAGTTGGAGCGTGCCCCGCCCACCCGAGTTTCTCCGGTTGCCCTGCAGGAAGAAACCGTTTGCTTCAGTCTTCTGGTGTCGGTGGGGCGACTTAATCAGGGTTCTGTTTATTCACCACTAAAGGGCTCTGCTTGTTTTGAGCATAAGAGTTGTAAGAGCTTGTTTCAGATTGCTTTCCCAGCTCTTATTGGGACAGTTCAGCCCCCGCTCATGCTGCTCTTGGTTTATGACTGCTCAGAAAGCAATTTCTTTGTTCCTGTAACAAGATTACCGTAGTCCGTTCAAGTCATTGGAGCGTTCAAGTCAAGATAATTATGCATTTATAGCATCTGCTCTGCTAGATTAAAATGGCATGCTTGCTGTTTCACTCAAGTAGTCAACATCTTAACTATCATAGTTAAGAAACTTGATTGACAAACAGGTGATATGCAGTAATGTGGCTGATTAAAAAGGGTTGCTGTCGTCATTTCATAGCAAACACGGATATTTTATTGAGAAAGTTGCTTCTGGCCAACATCGACCGTTCTCTGGTTGTTTCAGTTTATGGTTGGCTGGACCACCTTACCACCTCTGTACCTCCTGAAACCTTTGATACTGCAGTAGGCAACCAGTGTCATCATCAGCTATATTACAGTCTTAGAGAATCTGAATGCAGTCTATGTTAATAATTAACTCACACCTACTGCAGTCCAAGCAATTCCTTGCAAGCAAAAATACACCAAAGACCTTTTACCTATCAGAAATAATACGCTGTTCATTCTTGTCTTTAAAGGATCAAAATATCTATTCAATGTTTTGGCCGTAGTAATCAACAAAAACATGGCCAAGAAATGAGCGCTTCTGGTTTTGGTGAGCCGCTATCAGCCCCGTTCCTCCTGCTGGGCGGGACCAGAAACCAGCCAGTAGGTGTACATCAGAAAATGAAAATGTCTTTCCTGTAAACTATGTGGCTCCAGGTGCAAATTACCTTATTATCCAAGTGTGCTGACATCAGCAGTTACACCACTACCTATGTAAGTGAGTAAAGTAAAACTTTGGCCTTTACAAGTTTCTAGTCTACTTGACTGACGTTGATAAAATGTTGTGGATGGGCAGCCAGTAGATGCTGTTGGTGTAGAGTAGTTGAAATGTTCAACGCACCATATTTAGGATGACCCACAGTAACTGGATGGGACAGAAATATCCATTGCTGTCAGGAAAACTGGATAAAAGGCTGCAGACTCCAGAAAGTCATTTTTTGGGTAAAGAAGTAACGCTGGTTAAATGTAGCGTTTTATTTTTAGCGCACTCTCAGTTGTCTGGGAGTATCTGTGCCCAGCAAATGGGGAGCTCCAGCACCCAATACAGTCTTTCTTTAATGGTCAATGTTATTGCAAAGGTAGAATAGTAGGTGCTTTCATTTTTTATTTGTATAAATTTTTTTAGACTCACAAAAAGATGTGCTTTCTGGATGTTTTGCACGGGGTGCAACTGACATGTTGCCCCACAGGGGACCAGCGACAGGTTTCTGCTGATCCAAGCATTCAGGGAAAAGCTGAGTAATGTTAAAAAACAAAAACCTGAACAATCGAAGCGTTTTCTCTCTTTATGACACACTTATATGACTCCTAATGGTGCCTCTGTGCTAACTGCAAACGCCGTCTCTTCTCTTTCTGAAACAGCCACCATGTCGGACGCGGACAAGTTTCTGTATGTGGACCGCAACGTGGTCAACAACCCGCTGGCGCAGGCTGACTGGGCCACCAAGAAGCTGGTATGGGTGCCTTCGGAGCGCCTGGGCTTCGAGGCGGGCTCCATCAAGGAGGAGCACGGCGAGGAGTGCGTGGTGGAGCTGGCAGACTCTGGGAAGAAGATCAAGGTGAACAAAGACGACATCCAGAAGATGAACCCGCCCAAGTTCAGCAAGGTGGAGGACATGGCCGAGCTCACCTGCCTGAATGAGGCGTCTGTGCTGCACAACCTGAAGGAGAGATACTACTCTGGACTCATCTATGTGAGTATGAAGCCCTGAAGCAACCTCACAGTGTGTTTACTGAAATGTGCTAAAGTAGGGATCATTTTTTTTGCAATTTCCACTGGCTGATGGGAAAACAGTCCGCCGCGATGCATCTCTGACCGCTTTTGATCTCCGTCCAACCCAATTATCTTCTCATTAGGCTCTGTAGTGTAAGATGGCCCATTGTGTGCAAGCTGTCATTGGAAAGAGACTGTGCAATCCGTTAACGCAGTCAGGATTCAATTGTTTCATCTCTAAGCTATGTTCCAGTATGGTAATGTTGGCTTCTCTTCCTCTGTTTGGGATTTGGTCATGTAAACAGGAAGCTGCAGGGAACAATGTGCCCCAGAGTGCAAGAGATTTTAAAAACGTGTGAGATGGAAAGGCGCCGCTCCAGTGTTTTCAAAAAAGGGGCAAGGAATGTAAACCGTGTAACTATCATTACTTTGCCTATAATTAATGTTATTTACTCCCATGTTCTGGCCTGGGAGCCATTTGGTCCCTTTGACTCAGTTGTGACCCGGTCATATCAACAAAGACTGTTTTTTCCTCCCTCTTCCTCCAGAGATCCATTCTATGGATGGTTTAATAGCTCCAGGCTCTCCCGTCTTAAAACGGAGACTCTCTCAGGGGAAACGACGTCTACTGAAGACGGAGATGTTAGGGAGTTGAAGATTTGAGTCAAAATGAAAGAAACATTGATATTTACAAAGGATTTCCTTCAAGGAAATGTGCAAAGTTGGCATGCAGGGGTTTTTTTTTCTTGTTTTTTTTCCCTTCTTTTTTTTTTTGCAATACTAGAATCACTCATCAGTTTAAACTTGTAGCTGGGTGGAGTTCAGTTTGCATAACAAAGTATTACAAATCAGAGTCCATGGGAAAATTTCGGCTCTGAGGTAATGAACTATGCGAACATATTATTACACAAGAAGCAAAGCTGTGTGTAAAGTATGATTATGCAGTTTAGCTGCCTTGTGCCCCCATATGTTGGGTTTCTGGTCCTAGCAGAAATGCAGAGGCAACCTGGGGAACATTCAATAGCTAATGTTTCATGACTTTAGACTTTTTTTTTCTTTCTTTCTTTTTTTAGGTTTGAACTCCACCAGGCATGGAGCTCTTTTAACAGGGATTGTTCACATTTAATAAAAAAAAAAAAGAGAGACTCCCAGCCCAACAATTGGTCTCTAAATGTGTTCAGTGCACAGTGATGAGGACCAGAACTACACGTTTACACAGCCGTTCTACTTTGTGTTTGTTTTGTATTGCAGTGTAACTTTATATACAGGCCCAATATAATTAGCCACACCAACATTGAGTGAGATAATACAATAGTATGTTCATACATGTGGTATTTGTACTGCCCCTATAAGGGCTGCACATTATACCTTAAACACATTGTTATTGCAATGTTGGTAGTGAAATGCTAAAATCACACAGGACCGTTTGGAGTGAGCGGATGTGGCCAAGATGCTTTAGGTCACAGAGAGAATCATCTTTGCAATATTTGCCAATCATTTCCCCATTGTGACATTTTCTAATGTCATGCAGCCCTTGTTGTTTATATGATCAACTCTGAAAGAATTGGTGTAATCGGATTATTGCATCGGTGGATGCATGAATCATGGTGTAAAAATTACATTTAATTTTATTTATATAGCACTAATTTACAACCAATGCCATCTTAGTGTATCTTAGTCTACAATTGTCTGAGTATAACGAGGGAAGTAGTATAACTTCTTTTTATGTCTTTTATTTTTTCGTGCCATCTTTCTCCAGTCTGCTCAGTGTACTCTTAAACATAATGCCTAACATCCATTTATTATTTAGAGAATATTTCCTCAACAGCTTTGTTTGTATCCATCCTGCAGACATACTCTGGTCTCTTCTGCGTTGTGATAAACCCCTACAAAAACCTGCCCATCTACTCAGAGGAGATTGTTGAAATGTACAAGGGCAAGAAAAGGCACGAGATGCCCCCTCACATCTACGCCATAACGGACACGGCGTACCGGAGCATGATGCAGGGTAAGTTCATTCCCCCGCCGCCGTAGGACTCGCTGTTTTTCCCTCCGTTTATCCGTCACAAAACACACGAAGGGAGTTAAAAATCTCTTTGGGTTACTTTGGGTTCTCTGCGTTTTTCAGTGCAACTCCTCACCCATGCAATGGGAGAGAAGTGAATGGAGGCGTGGCTTTTAAAGGGTAGACGCCAGGGAATGAAAGACTAGCGCATCTACAAGCGTTGTATTGCTTTGGGAAGCGGAGATAAATCAAACTGTTATATGCACAGTTTTCCTCGTTCTCCACTCGGATGCGGACGTGTGTAATATTTGAATCAGCCGTTAATACGACAGGCAGATATCCTGCTTCGATCAGCTGCAGCAGATCTCCTGCTCACCATGTTTTCCGGCTATTACCTTTACCACAATATGTAATTACTCAGTGTTCAGCAGCCGTGTGGCTCGACATGGAGGCCAAGGTTGAGATTTCCTGTAGGGCCATTGTTTGGGTGTTTCTCTAATCCACCTCCTGTACAGCGTCTGGTGGCTTTCCTTTCTCTCTAGACCGCCCTCTGATGGTGTGCACGCCACGTTAGCTGGTCCTGCGTCCCGCTGGTGCGTTTTTCTTTCTCCACACATTGTCGTCCAGACCCCGTTTCAGGAGGCGATTGAATAATTAGGCAGTTAGAAAGCCCTGCTGAAACTCTACAGTCACCGGAAACCGGATATTGATTTCCTGTCTGTGGTCGGTGTATTTCCTGTTACATAGGCGTGAACTGCACACACGGGGGTGACGGCATGCTCATGCAGAACTGTGCTGCAAAGTTGCTGTGCTGAGCTGACAATATTCATATTTTTCTACCTTTTTTTTTCCCTTCAGATCGGGAAGACCAATCTATTCTTTGCACGTAAGTAGCCCAGACTTTTTGGCTTTTCTTGCTTTAGACCCTGCTTGTCTCAGTAGCTCACATTCTTTCTTTGATTTCTAATCTGATTGCATTTCTGCTTGCATGTCATCTGTAGAGGCGAGTCTGGAGCTGGTAAAACGGAGAACACCAAGAAGGTTATCCAGTATCTCGCTCATGTGGCCTCCTCCCACAAGACCAAAAAGGATCAGGTCAGTCCAGCGTGTTTACGTTCTTTCCCTCCTAGGTATCATTTCACTCCAGAAATGTTATTTTTTTTCCTGTTACAGCTACTGTTCAAGTGTTAATTGATGTGCATTTGTGAGATTTGTGTGGATGACGATAAATGATTAATGTTAGCCCATCATCAGCTTGTTTTCTTCTGTAAAAATGCAGACAATGTTCTGCAGCAGAGAATATTAAAGACCATTGTTTAAAAGGGCTTAGACTAACTTTATCTGAAGTGTTTTGATGAGTTTTATTGCTCCAGAAAGTTGAGCAAAGTTGGCCAACCCTGCCTTATCTGGGGAAAGGCAGGAAAACCGGTTGTGGTACTTTGCTTGTCAGCCACATGAGATGCAGCGCAGAGGACCCCAGAGGGGTTTAACGAATCCACAGCCATCATCCCTTTTTGAGGTTGTTTTTCTTTTTCCCATCAACAGAGCAGTTACCTGTCACATGTGAGTTAATTCTCCCTCTTCATACTCCTCCTCCTCTTCCTCCTCCTGCTTCTGTCACGTTCTCTTTCTATTCCCCATCCCACCCCCCCGCTGAAGCGTGCACTGTTTTGGGAGTCACTTTGTACAGAGGGCAGAGGTGACGTGTCCTGCCAGCCATTAGGAAGTCAGGGGGAAGTTTGTTCTCAGCTCAGGGGCAGCCGTGTGTGTTCCAGTGAAAGATTCAACCAGACAATAGTCCGGGACAGTGGCTCTCTATGGTTGGAAAAATAACAACTAAACTGATAGTCTGTTTTAATTTGCCTGGTTGAATTTTTCAAAGCTACAATGCTACTTTTTTATTATTTTCTTTTACTCTGCACAAGTCCTAAATTGCTTTTTTGTTTTTGCTTGAAAAGAATTACATTGCCTATATTGACATTCTATATTGTACACAGTGACTTGCAAATATATAGTTTTCCTTGTTTTTGTTTCTAGCATTTTTTGGACCAACAATGTTGCATACATTTGTGAATGGAAAGGAAAATCATGCATGGATTAAAAAAAAAAAAAAAACTTTAAAAGAGTTCACCATTTTACTCCAATCAGCCTAAATACAATCCAGTGACATCCTTTGCTTTCAGAGGTTCCTCAATTAGTTAACAGACTTCACAAGTGAAACAGCTAATGACACAAATTACCCTGAACACAGCATGCCAACCATCCAGGAGTAGGGGTTGGTGGTATAGACTTTAACATTTTTATCTTTTTTTTTATCAATATTTTGTGGTCTTAGTCTTATTGGCTATAAATCCATCACTGCACACAGGGTTCCACCTACAAAAATACTGCTCTGCATTAAGTTGGTAAATTGTTCATATAATCCGCACGTGGTAATTATATTTAAGAATCCTTCAAAATCTGATATTTCCTGATGCTCTCGTGGAACTAGCAGAGGAAATTAGTCCACAATAAATCACAATTTTATCATCTGTTTTCCTGATAATAAACAATATGTGCCTGTGGATGGCAACCCTAAACATAACATCCAGAGCGAGATCAAAGCATATTCATGTTAAAATGGCCCAGTCAAAGTAACGACCTACAGTAAATCCTACTGAGACCCCCCCCCCCCCCCCCCCCCGTCTGACTATCAAATTAAATTGGGCTGAATACTATACTACTTTTCTATATAAAAAAGAAAATGTATAATTTTCCTTCCACTTTCCAAATATGCATTACTTTGTCTCTGTCTATAACTTAATATCCTAGCAACACAAACATTCGGGATTGTAATTGGACATGATGTGAGAAAGTTCAAGTTAAAAACCTTTGCAAGTCACTGTACAATAAGTCTGTTGTTATGCATCGATGCAAAGGATTTTGATCACGAGTCATGCGTCTTTCACATTTTTGATTCATAATCTGTAAATTGCTCTCTGTGCGGGGTTAACATGGTTTCTTAAAAGCCTTAAATGAAGGGCTGAAACGTCTCCTGAGGCTTCACTGGACTACTCTCCTCTGCAACAGGTGCTGGGTTGTTGACGGCCTCTGGGTTTGGGTGTTTGTTTGGGCTTTAATGCGTCATGTGTTGGGTTTTATGCTTGGGTGCAAAATGTGCATTTCTGCCGCTGGTGTTTGTGTGTGTTTGTGTGTTTTATCTCATGTTTTCTCTCCTCAGATTAAAATTTACCACGGTAAATCTGCAAATATCAATATATCTGCGCATTTAATTTGAACCCAACATGTTGACAAAAATATGAAGTTATAAAATCGGTAATTTTAGTGGTAGACTGGTAAATGAGCCCATCGGATTAGAAATATTTTAGCCTAAATAGTCGTTATGAAATGCAAATGTGAATATTTTTTAAGCTGCTCTGCACATCTGTTACTTTCCATCAGGGGGAGCTGGAGAAGCAGCTGCTGCAGGCTAACCCCATCCTGGAAGCCTTTGGAAACGCCAAAACAGTCAAAAATGACAACTCTTCCAGATTTGTATGAACCACGTTTTGGGATCAGATTTCTGATGAATTCTAGTTTTTCACCTTCAGGTTTCAAATGTTTTATATTTCTCCTCGCAGGGAAAATTCATCAGAATCAACTTTGATGTCAATGGTTACATCGTTGGTGCCAATATTGAAACATGTATCCTGAAGATGGGGTATCATTACTAGTTAAACACTAAAGCACTCAGTGCTCTTAAAGTTAGGTTGTTTTTTGTTGTGTCAAAACTTTTCCTTGACCGCCCGGCTTAAAGACCTGCTGGAGAAATCCCGTGCCATCCGCCAGGCCAAAGACGAAAGGACGTTTCACATTTTCTACTACTTGCTCACAGGAGCAGGAGACAAGTTACGAAGTAAGTGGTTGGCTGGATTTTTTATTTTTTTTTTAAAAGGTTCATCGATCGTCGTTTTGCTGAAGTCGGTATGAAAATGAATGTCCTTTGTTGTTTATCACAGGTGAGCTTCTCCTTGAAAATTACAACAACTACAGATTCCTGTCCAATGGAAATGTCACAATTCCGGGCCAGCAGGACAAGGATCTGTTCACAGAAACCATGGAGGCCTTTAGGATCATGGGTATTCCAGAGGACGAGCAGATTGGTAAGGAAACAACTCCTGTATTAGTACTTATTGTCCAGGTGTGGAAAACTTTGGGACATTTACTTCATTCCCTATCCCAAAGTCTAGATTTATAATCAGAATCAGATATACTTTAATAATCCCAGAGGGACATTACCACCCATCTGTCCACCAGTCTAGCAATCTATCCCACCGTCCTTACAAGAATCTGTCCATCAATCAACCTGGCTCTTCGTCTGTCCCTCTAACATTGTATCGCTCCAGCTGTGTGTCCAGCATTGCATCCGTCCCTCAGTCATCCTTCCAGCGTGGGGCTTTTACAGCTTCGGCATCTAAATCGTGATCTGTGCAGAAATCTCTGCCAGAAATACAAAGTGAACCGTATTTAATTGGTTTCGTTGATTTTGACACCAACTGTGTGAGAAGTGTGTGTAAACCTGTCGTGTTTCTGCTCACTTCCTGTCGCTGCAGGCTTGTTGAAGGTGGTGGCCTCAGTTCTGCAGCTTGGCAACATGAGCTTCAAGAAGGAACGGCACACAGATCAGGCCTCAATGCCCGACAACACGGGTAAGATGAAGCTCATACGCTCTGCACATAGACGTCATTCCCCCTTTACACCTGCTTCAGCTATAATGATGCCACTATTTCTCCCATGCCCTCTCTGACCAGCTGCCCAGAAGGTGTCCCACCTCATGGGCATGAACGTGACAGACTTTACCAGGGCCATCCTGTCGCCCCGGATCAAAGTGGGCAGAGACTACGTCCAGAAGGCTCAGACTCAGGAACAAGCAGAGTTCGCAGTGGAAGCCCTGGCCAAGGCTACCTATGAAAGGATGTTCCGCTGGCTCGTCATGAGGATCAACAAAGCACTGGACAAGACAAAGAGACAGGGGGCGTCCTTCATTGGCATCCTGGACATTGCTGGCTTCGAGATTTTTGAGGTATGTCAAAACCCAACCTGCTTCCCTCCACGGACGTAATGATCAATGGATTCTGAGCAGTTTCCTCTTCTCTCTCCAGCTGAACTCCTTTGAGCAGCTCTGCATCAACTACACCAACGAGAAGCTGCAGCAGCTCTTCAACCACACCATGTTCATCCTGGAGCAGGAGGAGTACCAGAGGGAGGGCATCGAGTGGAGCTTCATCGACTTTGGCCTGGACCTGCAGCCGTGCATTGACCTCATTGAGAAACCAGTTAGTTTTTCCGCTCCTTTGTTTTAGTGCTTGAAGGTCATTTTTCTTTGTGAGATATTGTTCAACATGTTCTGTGTCCAGGCCAGCCCCCCTGGTATCCTCGCTCTGCTGGACGAGGAGTGCTGGTTTCCCAAGGCAACAGACAAGAGCTTTGTTGAGAAGGTGGTGCAGGAGCAGGGCACACACCCCAAATTCTTCAAGCCCAAGAAACTGAAGGATGAAGCAGATTTCTGTATCATTCATTACGCTGGCAAGGTACACATGCACACGTTGCATCATGGATTCCTTTATTACATTTCTTAAGTCACCACAATGTTTGCTGCCTAACTGGGTTACTGTTCTGTTAAAGTATTCATATCCCTCCAACTTTTTCACATGAAAATCTGAAAGCTGTATTTTGTCAGGATTTTAAGTGACAGTCTCACACATAGTAGCACATTATTGTGAAGAAGGAAACCACTATACCTGGTTTCAGTTTGTCTCTTTCCCCAACTAAAAATGTTAGAGATGAGCACCATTAATGCCAGGAGCAGAGTGAAACTGCTTAGTGATAGAGAAGAAGTTGCTCTGGTCAGGATGCTGTGATGGAAATGAACACTACACGCAACGACCTATGGTACAAACCTCATAGATGACTTAGATAAGGTGAATGAAGCTTAACACAGGCCAAATTAGGTAGAAGAGCTGTTAGAAGTGGCAAAAGACTTGCAGCGAAATGGTCCAGTCAAAGTCTAGACATGATCTAATATTGAATATACAGTCATGGACAAAATTGTTGGCACCCCTCTGGTCAATGAAATAACTTAAAACTGATAAAAGTAGTAATAAGTTTTAAAAATTACTAAAAATGAACCAATGAAAATCGGACAATGCTTTTGAATTGTGGTTCAACAGAATCGTCTTAAAAATAAACAAATGAAACGGGCCTGGACGAAAATGATGTGACTTAATATTGTGTTGTGGCAGCTTTTGATGCAGTCAGAGTTTCTGTAACCGTCAGTGAGACCTCGGCTCCTGTCAGCAGGTGTTCTGGTACACAGTTGTCTCAGGTTTGAAGGGAGCCTTCTCCAGACGGCGAGCTCCAGCTCCTTGGTTAGGATTTGGATCAGGGCTTCTGACACTAAGCAGCACATTTCTTTTCAGAACTCGGGTCAAATTATTTTCAATCTTTTCCAGGGGTACCATCATTTTTGTCCAGACCTGTTTCATTAGTTTTGTTGAATCACAATTCAAAAGCGATGTCTGATTTTCATTCGTTAATTTTCTGTATTTTTTTATTATTTCTTTTGCCAGTTTTGAGTTATTCCAGGTTTTGGATTTTACTTTGATTAACAGAGGGGTACCAACAATTTTGTCTGACTATAAATGCATGTCATACTTAAGATTTTTATTTGTAAAAATATATTTTTTTAATCCACCATTTTGTGTGACCTTTTTATTGGTAGCATTAAATCCCAACAAAACACATTTAAACTTTGTTGTAATGTGGAAAAAGGTCAAGGGATAAGCTTATTATTTAGTGAGGCTCCACTGAGTGTTTCTGGAAAAAACCAAATGTCTCTTCCCTATCCGGGCTTGTCGTTTCTGGCCAGGTGGACTACAAGGCAGACGAGTGGCTGATGAAGAACATGGACCCACTGAACGATAACGTAGCTACGCTCCTCAACCAGTCCACTGACAAGTTTGTGTCTGAGCTGTGGAGGGACGGTGAGTTTAGGCCGACGCTAAATCACTGCTTCATTAGGGACAGTTCTTGACTCGTTGCTCATAGTGCTTACTCTTTTTACTGTCTGCTGTGTGGGCCTTTGTATTTACCTTTTTGTCAAATCCCACTGGTTGTTTGTCCATTTCTTCCTTTGTTCTGCCCCCTTTTTTTTTTGTCCGTCATCTTTTTTCTGTCGGCATTCAGAGGTACAGCATTGTCAGAGAGCTTATTTTTATCAACGTTTTCCAATTCTGCACTCAGATTCAGGTGAAAAGGGTTCTTTCTTACTTTCTTTCCTGCTGTTTGCCCCATATCTCAATGATTACCCAGAAAATAAACGTATTTATCCCAAACTGAAAATGTTGTGAGCTGTTGGTCCTAAAATCAACTGTGTGCAATAATCTAGGTCATCTTACTACTTGTTGCTCTTTCATTGGACTCTCCTTTTCTCCCTCTGTGTGATAGTGTTGTGTGGGGACTCCTGGTGTTGGTCATGGGTACTGCAACAATGCAGCAATGGGTATATACTGCATGGGTTTGGTTTTGTCACCTTCTTGGCACACATACACATTTAAATCTGTCATTGCACATAGTTTTCACTCCGACAAGCAAACTGTCATCGTTTACAGTTGACGGATCTCTTTAAGTCACTGCATTAAATATATATTTTGGGTTTTTTTTCTGTCATGGTGTGTTATCCTTCTGGCTTCACTCGCTTCTGTGACTGGCCTGTCGTTCTTTTTTTGTACACATTTTGCCTCTGCATTTACTTGCCGTTTGTGTGGTGTTACAGTGGTTCTGGTTCTGTAAACCACCTCCTTTGGTCTGGTGTGTGTCTTTTTGAGACAACCTGAGACAATGGTCCTCTTCATTATTCCTTGTGATGTGCATTTTGTTTTGAGTTTGCCTGGTCAGACGTGCAGACCGCATAAAACTCATCTATATATATTTATTTTTCTATCTCTCCACGGTGTTCTCTTTTTTCAGTGGACCGCATTGTGGGCCTGGACAAAGTGTCCGGCATGTCGGAGATGCCCGGCGCCTTTAAGACCCGTAAAGGCATGTTCCGCACCGTGGGCCAGCTCTACAAGGAGCAGCTGTCCAAGCTCATGGCCACGCTGAGGAACACCAACCCCAACTTTGTTCGTTGCATCATCCCCAACCACGAGAAAAAGGTACCAGAATCACTGCCGCCTACTCTTACTTTAGTTATCTTATTTTGTGCGTGGATTATTGTAACATCAATGTATTTTTTTTCCCCCCTAAATGTTTTCATTAATCTCAAACATGGAAATGGCTTTTAAACAAGTCCTTTTCTCACGTGTCCACTCAGGTCAATAAAATGCAATTAGGTGTTACAATATTGACGTGACAAATTAAAACTGCTAGATCTACTGAGTAAAAGCCTTAAAAGTGCAAACTGGCCCCATTTTATACAATTGTTCCGTTTAATGAAAACAATGAAAGTTGTTCTCATGACTTCTTACTCTTCAGACTGCCAAGACGGTTTAAGCAAAAATGTTAAGGTCAGCATGAGTCAGCCAGTCCATAAAAATGTCCTTGCTTAGATCTATTATTAAGAGGCAGACTTGTCCAGAGTCTGGGAACTGCAACAGAGATAAACTTCCAGATTCAAAATAACACCTTGGAATAGATGATCAGTTTTGAACCTCATGGGGTAGGTAAATAGTGCCTCTACCATTTAGTGGCGGTATAAAACATTTAGCTGGAAGGTATGGCCTACCCATAGCCAGCTGTCTCAGATGGACGACTAGATTGGACTACTGCATTCATCTACCTGCAGTTTAAAAGATAAAACAATGTACACATTAAGATTTTAACATTTTTCTTGCAATAAGAGGGTAAAGGTTCCAGAGTACTGTCAATATCTAACTAGATCTGCCTACTTGTTTAGTAAGGACATCCCGTGTTTGTCTTCAAGACAATAACAGCTAAATGGGTAATGTCCTCGTTTTTGGGGGAGATAAGTCAAAGCAGTGAAATGAAAGGTAATACCATGGAAAGGTTAACCCCATGAGAAACTCATACAGTCCAAACATGGCTGTTCCAAAAATTGAACCTTGAAGCACACCGTAGAGGAGCTAAGCATCTTGGGAGTATCTTCTTGTTTTTAATAACAGTGTAGTTGCAGTTTTGGTCAAAATGGGAATTAAAATAAAGCAGCGGATTCATTGTGGCCACGTCAGTGTGCAGAGTAAAACTGTATTTTCCTCCCAACATAAAAGCCGAGGCGTGATTATTCCTTGTTTATTTGACAATATGGGTTTTCCTGTAAGGCTCCTTACTGTAAAAGGGACTGAAGATTTTTTTTTTTTTTTTCCCAGTGTCCTGTCTAGCAATGTGGCAATAAAAATTGATATCTTAATGCCAAATAGAGCTCGACAGATTTTACTTTCACAAGTGGAGCAAACAGCTTTCGCCATAATGCTCCGCTTGATTTGTGCGTGTAAATAGCTTTATTGTGATTCCTGCAGAGAGAATTTCAAATTATATGGACACTACAATGAGAAAGTAGGAGAGTAAAAGAAAAACAAGAAGAGAAAAAAAAAAGAGAAAGAAGAGGTGAAAGAAAGAAGAGATAAAAGGAAGAGAATGATAAAACTTCCTCTGTCTGCTCCAACACCTGGAAAGAGACACAAAAAGAACAGCACAACCAACAGACATAAAGCAACAGATACAATCGTGTAACATCTTGATACCATTGCTAAATCATATGTATTATTATTTAAGCTGACATGTGTAATGTGATGCCTAAAAAAAAAAAAAAAAGTAAAAGAAAGTAAATAAATTATAGCCTTTCTATATATAAGTGAACATTTAATACCTGGGACCCAGCACCTGTGGGAGATTGTGAGAGTGCACTAGTTTAGGTGAAAATTATCCAGAAGGAAATGGCTTGATAGTGATTGTGGAGAACCGAAGACCCACCTTCCCCGAGCACAGAGGCAGGGGTCAGGGAACCCATAACCCCGGACTCCCAAAGGGGCCCCCAAAGCAGACTGAAGATATTTCTGGCTGACAGGCGGACATGTTGTTCTGAAGACAGTTTTTGTAAAACTTGCTATGACTGCCCACTAGGAAGCAGTGTTTGGTTATTTAAACAGATTATATGCACGTATACTATTGGCACCCACGCACAGGAGGAAATGTGAGTAGCTGAGAAGGTTTAAAACTAAAACTACTTTCAGCATTTAGTTTATTAGTCAAAAGAAAGTTTGAAGAGTCTTCATGGCTATCAGTTGAAAATATTGAATCTACATAAAGTGCTTGTAGGATCCAAAACGTTTCAGTATAACCCAAGCATGCAAAATGACCTGCATGTTTTCACGTTGTCAGGCTGGAAAGCTGGACCCCCACCTGGTTCTGGACCAGCTTAGGTGCAACGGTGTGCTGGAGGGGATCCGTATCTGCAGACAGGGCTTCCCCAACCGCATCGTTTTCCAGGAGTTCAGACAGAGGTAAGGGATGACGGTCCACTCTGATAATTATGTTCTCCCCACCCTTTAGCATAAATAAAAGCAATCCATTTCTCTTTCTTTCAGGTATGAAATCCTAACTCCGAATGCCATCCCCAAGGGTTTCATGGATGGGAAGCAGGCCTGCGTCCTCATGGTAGGAATGCTGCAGACGTATGGTTTGGCTCCACATTTCCTCCAGGATGGGACTGAGCAATTGTTGTCTCCTGTTTCATATCAGATCCGGTCCCTGGAGCTGGATCCCAACCTGTTCCGGATTGGCCAGAGTAAAGTTTTCTTCAGGGCAGGAGTCCTCGCTCACCTGGAGGAGGAGAGAGACATGAAGATCACAGACATCATCATCAGTTTCCAGGCCTGGTGCAGAGGCTACGTGGCTCGCAAGTAAGAGAAGATCTGACAGGTTCAGCATTGACTCTGTTACTAAGATGCTTTTCTTCTGCTGTGGATGAGTTATTGGAGTGGAAACACAACAACATGCATCCAGAGCAGGGACATCATCTGTGCCTTTTTAAAGATGCGTTTCTTTTTGTAGGTGAAACGATATACAAATACATAGGCCTGTCGCGATACGCAATAAATCTATTAATCGCACAATAAGTTATAATCACATGCTTAATTAAAATAAGCTTGATAATTTACGTAGACATGCTCCCCCAGTGTTTCCCTCTCCTCTCTATAACAAAAGATTTCACCACGGTGCATCGGTGCTACTCTCTTCTTGTTCCCTCAGTGTTGAAAGAGTTGACGCTCGTCAGGTAGACAAAGGCTCAAAGTTTAGCATGAGAGCCTCGTGAGGGAGAGCCAGAGTAACGCTACTTTGAAATGAAAATGGAATTTGTGTCAAAGTCGAACACGACCGCTCAGTGTGGGAGTTTTGTTTTTTTAGTTTTATTTTATTTTATTTTTTTTATTTTTTTTTTTGCTATTTGGGCGAAATGACGGCGGCCAACCGCTTAATCTATCTGAGCCGGTATGTCGAGAGGATGTACTTGGGTGTAATGCCATTATTATATTATATGGAAAATGTCTCCAAATGACAAATTTATGGTTTATCACAAAAGATTTTAGGAACATTTATCGTTCAGCAAAATTTGTTATCATGACAGGCCTACAAATGCAGTAAAAACTAAAACCGGGTGTCAGAGTGGGAATTTATTTTTGCTGTTCTCCAATCCACTCGCTGTTAAACTTTTAGACTTAGACAAACTTTATTGTCATTTTGTATGCACAGAGTGCGTACAGAACGAAATTTCATTTGCATACAGCTTGAGAATTTCAGTGAATTGCAGTGGATTACAGAATAAAGTAACTTTGCAGGATAAATGAAGTAACTTAATGTTTTATGTTTAGCTTCTGGCATAGTTCTGGTTGAATATAGTCTTGCTTTTAGATTGGCTTCTCCCTCTTAAGTATAGTCCATACATTTTCAGTAGGTTTGATGTTGAGGCTCCGATTTATCATAAACTTTTTAAGAAGTCAAAATATGTGAAAGGAAGCCGACCCACAGCATGATGCTACAACCACCATGCTAAGCAGTTAGTGAAGATTTGTAAGGTTTGAAAGTATTTCTTTACCTTATCCAAACACTCCTAAAGTCATAAAACTTCAGAACGTCTGTCTCTAAACATCCTGACCCGCTTCCTGTCATCAAAGTCAGGTTGGGTAAGATGCTTGAAGCTTTGTTACAGCCGACTGTTTCAGCTGAACAGTGAACATAAACGAATAACCAAACCTGAAATGCATAAAGCAGCCTAACCATAAGCTTCTGGATCGTCCCTGATTTCTTTTCCGTGGAAAAAATTTGGACTATGTTTAAAAGCAGAGTCCGTGCCAGATTACCTCTAACGATTCCGCCATGAAATGTGATGAAATATCAGCCATGATAATGTCATGCAAAACACTGTGGCTTCTCTTCAAATTGAGACATTTATCCAAAAGTTACTGAAGCTCAATGTTTTTATTTAAGCTGTTTACAAATATTTCAACCATGTGTGGATTTTTGGAAATCCGTATTAAATTTAGACCTTTGCACCTGATTTGTCTTTTTAAAACGTGTTTAAGTTCTGTTTGTTCCACCTAAATACATCAGTAAAAGTCCCGGAGTAATGAGAATTACGAGTGAATGTAAAACTTCTGAGATATCGTTTAATATCTATGTTTAGTGCTTGTAGAGTGTTATTTTTTTTCTGAGTCTCTGGGTGGTGCTTCACAGGGCTTTTGCAAGGAGACAACAGCAGCTGACTGCCATGAAGGTGATCCAGAGGAACTGTGCTGCTTACCTTAAGCTGAGGAACTGGCAGTGGTGGAGACTCTTCACTAAGGTAACTGAAGCAATGTCTTATTGACTTGGCTTTGGTGTTATTTTAGTTTGCTCTTCTCACTCTCCCTTATTTAAAATCTTCATAGGTGAAGCCGCTGCTTCAAGTCAGCAGGCAGGAGGAGGAGATGCAGGCCAAGGATGAAGAGCTGCATAAGGTGAAGGAGAAGCACCTCCAAGCTGAGCAGCAGCTGCAGGAAATGGAGGCGAAACAACAACAGGTAGAGTCCATGAGAGAGCGGCGCTTTAGGCTACGGTCCAAGCGTTTACTCTTTGTAAAACGTAGCCGTGCTCATCGTTTTCCTGTTCTTATAGCTGAGTGCGGAGAAGCAGGCCCTGCAGGAGCAGCTCCAGGCAGAAACGGAGCTCTGTGCCGAGGCCGAGGAGATGAGAGCCCGCCTGGCTGCCAAAAAGAATGAGCTGGAGGAGATCCTCCATGACCTGGAGGCGCGTGTAGAGGAGGAGGAAGAGCGCGCTTCTCATTTGGCAGCTGAGAAGAAGAAGATGCAGCAAAATATTACTGTAAGAAAAGGCTGACTTCCAGTAAATGTGCCAAAATAACTGTATCCAACACTGGTTGGTTTGATTCGTCCCCCCCCCAAACATCCTGTCATCAATGTGCAAACAGGATTTGGAGCAGCAGCTGGATGAAGAGGAGGCAGCCAGACAGAAGCTCCAGCTGGAGAAGGTCACTTTGGAAGCCAAAATGAAGAAGATTGAAGAGGACGTCATGGTTTTAGATGACCAGAACAACAAGCTTCTCAAGGTCAGGACCAACAAAACCTATCCATACTTTGTTCCAACCACAAACTTTAATAATTAATAGACCAAAACAAACTAGCCCATAATTGGCAACCCACAACTACTGATTTGGTCACTAACTAGTAATTGAAGTCCACCTATATGAGTCCAGGTGTTGTGTGAAGGCCTCAGAGGTTTGTTAGGGACCGAATATCATGAAGACAGAGAAACGTTATGGAGAAGTTTAAATCAGGCTTTGGTTAGAAAACAATATCTCAGTCCTTGTAAATCACACAAAGCATCGTTCAACCCATCATCTGTATGGCACAAGTGCAAAAATGGCCGCACCCCCAACCAACACTGAACATAACCCAGAGCAACACAGTGAAACATGGCGTCAGTAAATCAAAGCGCATCAGTGGCCCCACCCACCTTGGAAACAATGCGTCCTTTACCACTGGGTGCTGCTTCATGTTGGTCCTTTTTAAAACCAATCCAATAAAATATCTTAATCTATGTTTGCAATGTCACAAAGTCTCAGCTATTTTTATTGGTCGGTGTTCACAACTAAAACAAAACCGGTGTTGGCTGTGATTGTTGTTCCTATTTGTTACTTATTTATATTTTTGTATCTATCCAGGAGAAAAAGCTGATGGAGGAGAGGATCTCTGAGTTCACCACCAACTTGGCAGAGGAGGAGGAAAAATCCAAGAGTTTACAGAAACTAAAGACTAAACACGAGGCCATGATCACCGACCTGGAGGGTAGGAGCGAGAACTTATAGAAACATCGAGAATGCCCACTTTCTGTTATTTAATTCAAAGTGATTTATAACTGCGAGCACTGGACTCATTTCTCTGATAAATGTTCGTCTGGCTTAGACCGCCTGCGCCGGGAGGAGAAGAGTCGTCAGGAGCTGGAGAAGAACAGACGCAAGCTGGAGGGCGACTTCACCGAGACGCACGACCAAATCGCTGAGCTCCAGGCTCAGATCGCTGAGCTCCGTGCGCAGC
The DNA here is from genome assembly GCF_011125445.2 of Fundulus heteroclitus. Lineage (NCBI taxonomy): Eukaryota > Metazoa > Chordata > Actinopteri > Cyprinodontiformes > Fundulidae > Fundulus > Fundulus heteroclitus. The sequence goes on along the minus strand of NC_046376.1, from coordinate 30,641,084 downwards.
TGGCCAAGAAGGAGGAGGAGCTCCAGGCGGCCCTGGCCAGGTCTGTTTGAGCTCCGCACAAAACTCAGGAATTGTTCCCCAGTTTACTCAATTTGATATTTATGTCCTCCTTTAAGAATCGAGGAGGAGGCTGCCCAGAAGAACATGGCTCAGAAAAAGATCAGAGAGCTGGAGGCTCAGATTTCTGAGCTGCAGGAGGACTTGGAGCTGGAGAAGCAGGCCCGAATGAAGGCGGAGAAGTATCGCAGGGACCTGGGAGAGGAGCTGGAGGCTCTGAAGACGGAGCTTGAGGACACGCTGGACTCTACGGCTGCCATGCAAGATCTCAGGTAGGATCTTTGGTCCTGAGGAGGGGGGTGCAACCTGCGGCTCTTAAAAAATGTGGCCAAAGATGATGATTTAAGCAATATTTTTGCCTACTAGAAATGCTAGTTTTAGCAGTTTGTTTCCCCCCTAATTCACCCACAGTCTGTTTTTAAAAGACTTGGGAACGTGCCGCTTTTTAACGGATCCTTTTCGTTTTTGTGCCTCAAGACAATGTTGCTGGGTAGAAGCAAGGCCAATATGGCTCCTTAGGTTGTAAAGGCTGAGGATCCTTCATTTATATGGAAGCTAAGCTTCTGTTCGAGGCGTTAACCTTCTCACAAGCACTCTCACCCCTGGCCTCCTACAGGACCAAACGTGAGACGGAGGTGGCGCAGCTTAAGAAGAACCTGGAGGAAGATGCCAGAATCCATGAGCAGCAGCTTGTTGAGATGAGGCAGAAACACAGCCAGGCCTTCGACGAGCTCAATGAGCAGCTGGAGCAGGCCAAGAGGGTACCCTCCCCAAGCCACCGTTTAATCTTTTCTACACGCATCTGCTCAGAAACGAGCACTCACCGTTTGTCCTTCCCTGCAGAACAAAGTGTCGGTGGAGAAGGCTAAACAGGCCCTGGAGTCAGAGAAGAACGAGTTGGCTATCGAGGTTCAGACACTGATGCAGGGCAAGGCTGAATCCGAGCAGCGCAGGAAGAAGGCCGAGGGGCAGGCGCAGGAGCTGCAAGCCAAATACTCTGAGGCTGACCGTCAGAGGCTGGAGCTGTCTGAGAAACTGGCTAAAGTGCAGGTACGGTGTCATATTCGTATTACAGTATCCATTAGACACAGAGTATGGTCATTGTTGAAAGGTCGATGCAAACAAACACATCCAAACACCTCGGCAACCATTAAAGTTTCATTTCTTGTCCTTCATCCACAGACTGAGCTGGATAACGTCAACAGCCTGCTGAGTGAGGCTGAGGGTAAATCCATCAAGGCCAATAAAGACTTCTCTGCTGTGGAGTCCCAGCTCCAGGATGCCCAGGTATAAAACAGCAGAACATGGTGTAAATATTCACATTTATTCAATTCAATTTTCAATTCAATTTTATTTATATAGCGCCAAATCATGAAACATGTCATCTCAAGGCACTTTACAAAATCAAGTTCAATCATATTATACAGATTGGGTCAGATTATACAGATTGGTCAAAAATGTCCTATATAAGGAAACCAGTTGATTGCATCAAAGTCCCGACAAGCAGCATTCACTCCTGGAGAAGCGTAGAGCCACAGGGAGAGTCGTCTGCATTGTACATGGCTTTGCTGCAATCCCTCATACTGAGCAAGCATGAAGCGACAGTGGAAAGAAAAACTCCCCATTAACGGGAAGGAAAACCTCCGGCAGAACCGGGCTCAGTAAATTTATTATTATATTATCCAGCTGTAGCTACAGAGCTGACAGTAATGGTAATAATAAACATTTTATGCTCCATAAATACTCGGTAACTTGATGCTTGACTGCTCAGATTGGATGTCTTAACTTTACGTATACAGCATTCAGCAAAGTGAAGCTGAAGTCACATTTCACACGTCACCGTTTCTCACTGTGCTACAGGAACTCCTCCAAGAAGAGACGCGTCAGAAACTGTCGCTCAGCTCACGTCTGCGCCAGCTCGAGGATGAGCAGAACAACCTTAAAGAACAGCTGGAAGAAGAGGAAGAGGCCAAGAGGAACGTCGAGAAGCAGCTTCAAACGGCGCAGGCTCAGGTAAGATGCATCAGAGCACTTCTTCTGCAGGAGAGCAGAGAGCCAGTCATCTGCTGCGCTCAAATATTAGCTTCATTTTCTACTGAGGATTTTATTGAATGACTTGGACCCAAATCAGGAGATTGTGCCAATGGTTTCTGCGTTGCATGTTCATTTCCCCCCACAGCTTGCTGAGATGAAGAAGAAGGTGGAGCTGGAAGCCGGCTCTCTGGAGTCTGCTGAAGAGGGGAAGAAGAGGCTTCAGAGGGACCTGGAAAGCACCAACCAGCGGCTGGAGGAGAAATGCGCCGCGTACGACAAGCTGGACAAAACAAAGACGCGTCTCCAGCAGGAGCTGGACGACCTGCTGGTGGACCAGGACCACCTCCGGCAGATTGTCTCCAACTTGGAGAAGAAGCAGAAGAAGTTTGACCAGGTTGGTGAACACTAGGATGATAATGCCGGTATCTGCGTGTTTTGTCAAAGATTTGAACCGTAAACGGCCTTTGCTTGTTTCTAGATGCTTGCAGAGGAGAAGAACATCTCCGCCCGCTATGCAGAGGAGCGTGACCGAGCAGAAGCCGAGGCCCGTGAGAAGGAGACCCGGGCGCTGGCTCTAACCCGTGAGCTGGAATCTCTGATGGACATCAAGGAAGAGCTGGACCGCAACAACAAGCTGCTGCGTGCTGAAATGGAGGATCTGGTGTCCTCTAAGGACGACGTGGGCAAGAATGTAGGTTTTAAAAACGGCCATTTCCACCGGATTTCTCCCCATAATGTCCAACCCGTCCGTTCACTGTTGGTCCTCCTCCTGTGCTTTGCAGGTCCATGAGCTGGAGAAGTCTAAGCGTGCCATGGAGCAGCAGCTGGAGGAGATGAGGACTCAGCTGGAGGAGCTGGAGGACGAGCTGCAGGCCACAGAGGACGCCAAGCTGCGCCTGGAGGTCAACATGCAGGCCATGAAGGCGCAGTACGACAGAGACCTGGCAGGGCGGGATGAGATGGGCGAGGAGAAGAAGAGGGCACTGGTCAAACAGGTCTGTTTTAATAGAAAGCTGTAAATCTGGCTTTACTGTGACATTTGAGAACTTAGCCACATTGTGGACACCTTGGTGCCCACAAGGAGAGTCAGGGAGAAAAATTGTTTGATCAAATAAGAAGAGTTCAAATGGTGTGAATACTTTTGCCAGGCACTATACTTCCTGTTTTTAATCCTGCTTCCAGGCAGTTAGTTGCATATTTCCTGGATTAATAATGAGTGGCTGTGACTCCTGCAGGTGCGCGAGATGGAGCTGGAGCTGGAAGACGAGAGGAAGCAGCGATCGGCGGCTGTAGCTGCACGCAAAAAGCTGGAGCTGGACCTGAAGGAGCTGGAGGCTGCCATCGACATGGCCAACAAGAGCCGCGACGATGCCCTGAAGCAGCTGAAGAAGCTTCAAGTAAGCAGCTGTTCACCGTGCTCCAACTGAGTCTTACAGCTCCACAAAAGCTGCTCACAGTACCTCCATTTGTACGCGTTCTTATCCTCAGGCCCAGATGAAGGATCTGATCCGAGAGCTGGACGACACTCGCATTTCCAGAGACGAGATCCTGACCCAGAGCAAGGAGACGGAGAAGAAGCTGAAGGCCATGGAGGCTGATATGCTCCAGATGCAGGAGGCCAGTTTGCACACCGCATGCTCAGCTTGCTGCTTACTGTTGTAGCTAATTGCTGACATCCCTTATTTCATATGTCGATGTTCAGGAGGTGGCAGCTGCAGAGAGAGTGAAGAGACAGGCCCAGCAGGAGAGAGATGAACTGCAGGATGAAATCAATAACCAGGCTGCCAAGAAGTAGGGCTTGTGTCAAAAGGACCGAACCGTGCATCGTGTTTGTGGAGCTAGCAGTTCTGAACCTCTGCTCTCCGTTCAACCCTCAGTGCTCAGGTTGCTGAAGAGAGGAGACGGCTGGAGGCTCGTATCGCTCAGCTGGAGGAGGAGCTGGAGGAGGAGCAGTGCAACACCGAGCTGGTCAACGACAGGCTGAAGAAGGCCATGCTGCAGGTTGGTTGGCTCATGTTTCAGAACCAGCTTTTACTGTTGCATTCATTAAATGAAGTAGTTACAAAAACAGCTGCTTTTTTTTAATGTATACATTTGCACAGTTCAAACCCAACTTGTCTAATTTTTTATTTTTATTTTTTTATTATTCTTAGACCGACCAGGCCAACATTGAGCTGACTGCAGAGCGCAGCGCCTCCCAGCGCCTGGAAGGGGCTCGCAGCCAGTTGGAGCGTCAGAACAAGGAGCTGAAACTGAAGCTCCAGGAGCTGGAGGGAACCGTGAAGTCCAAGTACAAGGCCAACATGGCTGCCCTGGAAGCAAAGATCGCTCAGCTGGAGGAACAGCTGGACATGGAAACCAGGTAAAACGTTTGACCACGGCACCACTGAACAAAAATGGCCATTTCCAAAAAGCTCTAATAACTTGGTGACAGCGACGTATCAAGTGATTTTATGTTGTTTAAATTGCTGATTTTTGTAAAGCTCTGACCTGCAGATTCGCAATTCATTTAAAGAACTGTAAATAACACGTTTTTCTAGTTTAAGTTGAGTTTTAAATATTAAACTTCAATGTTTGCATTTCTAAAAACTTCTTAAATTCAGTAAAAATCCTCCAGTTTGAGAGGATAAATAAATCCCAACTAAAATGAATAATGGCATAGAAACAGCAATTCAGATTACAGCTCATTACCTTTTCCTTTTGATTTTTTTTTTTTTACCCCTCTTTAAAATAAATGTGTGCCATATTGCGTGATAATTTTTAACAAGCATTTCAAAACGAACGCCTTCATATATAAACTTTATTCGGAGTGGAAAAAGCTGCGGGTTACAGACTTTAAGCTGACCGATGTTGTGCTTTTACTCAGGGAGAGGCAGACTGCCACCAAACTGGTGAGACGCACCGAGAAGAAACTGAAGGAAGTCATCCTGCAGGTGGACGACGAGAGGCGCAATGCAGAGCAGCACAAGGACCAGGTCAGTTTGAAGTGCTGCGTCTTTCCAGAACATGTTGCCTAACCCTCTGGTTTATGAAATCAGCTTTGTATCTGTGTAGCCTCCATCCGTAAGAAAGATTTTTAGTCCAGCCTAATCTAAGTTAATTTCTTGTTGCAGGCTGACAAGTTGAACTCTCGCATGAAGCAGCTGAAGCGTCAGCTAGAGGAGGCCGAGGAGGAGGCCCAGAGGGCCAACGCCAACCGAAGGAAACTCCAGAGAGAGCTGGAGGACGCCACAGAGTCTGCAGACGCCATGAACCGTGAAGTTGTCTCCCTGAAGAGCAAGCTCAGGTAGAGAGAGTGGCCACAAACACACATTAGGCCTTTATCACCATCAGCAGGTCAAAAACAGCAATGACTGCAAGACCGTCAGCGTTTTCCTGACAGCCGTCTACCTTTTCCTGTTCTAGGCGCGGCGATCTCCCCTTCACTGTACGCCGCACCGTCACACGCGTCGAAAGCGAAGAAGAAGGCGAAGCCAAGCCTGAGGCCCCGGAGCCCCAAGCCTGAACGGAGCACGCCACTCGCCTCTCCGAGCTGAATCCTCACCAGAAAGAGCCAAACACAAAAAGAGCGGCCATTACTGCAAAGAAGGAAGGAAAACATGTTGTCCGTACTAGAGGCAGGGATTCAGCTCAGTCCTCAGCGTTCAGTCCTGCGACTGTCAGATCTATTTGAACAGCATCAAACTATGCATCCATAAGCACGGCTACACGCACACGCCAGTAAAACGTAGACAATCGCCATTCCGAATCACTTCCCCATTTCTTCTGTTGTTTTGTTTTTTTTTTTTTGGGCCAATTTCTTTGATCGCTTCCTTTTTCATTCTCTGGGAAAAGTAAAACTATTTTTATAAGGAAAATTTTGACTTGTAATAGTCCTGATTTAGGATTTATTTTTCTAATTGAGGGAGATAAGCATACATAAATAAATGAAGACAATTACTGGAAGGGGACCAAAGTAATATCAAGCAGAAGTGTATTTTATGCAGACCTTTTTTTATAATGGTTAGGAATGAAAATGCTTCAGTGTGTATTATGCTCATTTTCGCTTCTTCGAGGTTTATGAAGATTTCTACAATATTGTGAAATGTACTCTACAGACCTAGCTGCGATTAGCACTCGTTACAACGTTTCCGGCCTGGAATATTTTGTACACACCTCTGGTAGAAACGTAAAGTCGAAGGCTTCATCAATTGGAGACAAACCGAAGGTGTTTAATTGGTGCGTTGAAAATCTCTTAATTTGCACTGAGACGGAAGAACAGTCATTATTTGTGGATTTCACTGAAACGGCGAAGATGAAGCTTTTAAGTCTTTGAATGACCATGGACACGCTTATTTAGTGAGTGCGCTCACACTGCCAACACACACTATAAAAGCCTTAAATGCAACTGACACCTACTTAGCAGGGTTCATGGCTTTTGTCTTTTTTTGTATGTTCAGGGCAAATTATAAATGGGGCGTTCTTTATAAATGGGGCGTTCTTTGTTTGACTTGCAGCACACACTGTATTCGTAGGGCACAGCTTGCTAGAAGAGGTACCCAGTTTTGAACCAAAGGCAGATTCAGGAGGGAGGGAGGGACGTTCTCCATCACTGGGATAACCTGTACACTGTACTCCTTGACTTGCTTATAGGGTGTGGCATACGTACGAGCTGGTGTTTGCATGCGATCTGGTGTCGGTGACAGGACGACGTGAAACCCTCACAGGCTGTGCCCGGGGTCACCTTTTAGCTCGCATCGCTGGAACGTGAGAGGAATGTGTTGTTACTTCCTAATAACGGCTCATAATTCAAAAGATCATGTATTCGGTGCGTGATAAGACACGGGCAATCCAAAAGAAAAGAGGACCAGTTGTTTTGTAATGTTCGTCTCTGCAACTCTGGAATGGAAAATGTGTGGTCAAATATGATATTGCAAATAAAGATGCTTTCTAAACTGCCGTCTGGTCCGGTGTGGTGTTGCTTTTTTCTCCAGGTGTTCGTCCTAGAGCAGGGGTTGTAGGGGGGGTCTGGTTTGAAGTTTAAACCTGAACTGTCAGTCAGTGCCTTGCAAAATTATTCACACCCCTTCGACTATTCCACATCATGACAACTGATGCAGTCCATTGGGATTTTATGATTTCTCAATAAGTGGTGCATTATTGTGAAAATCAATATTGAAGAGGCAGCACATTGTGAGATATTTTTCTTTTTTTTTCAGCAGCAACAAAAAAAGCTGGTCAGAAGTCATGGAAAGATGGATGAGCTGACTATAAGGCAATAGTGGAAGAAAACCTTTCAGATGCTGCAAAGGACAACAGTCGTGACTGAATTAGTCACAGCTACGATATAATTGTTTAGATCCAAGTACATGGATCTGTTTGAATGGCTCAGTCAAAGTTCACGACAAAAGCAAATTCAATTCAATTTTATTTATATAGCGCCAATTCATGAAACATGTCATCTCGAGGCACTTTACAAAGTCAAATTCAATCATATTATACAGATTGGTCAAAAATGTCCTATATAAGGGAACTAGTTGATTGCTTCAAAGACCCCGACAAGCAGCATTCACTCCTGGGGAACCGTAGAGCCACAGGGAGAGTCGTCTGCATTGTCCATGGCTTTGCTGCAATCCCTCATACTGAGCAAGCATGAAGCGACAGTGGGAAGAAAAACTCCCCATTAACAGGAAGGAAAAACCTCCAGCAGAACCGGGCTCAGTATGAACGGTCATCTGCCTCGACCGACTGGGGGTTAGAGAAGACAGAGCAGAGACACAACAAGAGAGACAAAAAAGCACAGAAGAAATAAAAAATCTGGTAAGACAATAAGCACTCCATCCTTTCTGAGCTTGACTCATTTTCAAATACAGATGGGAACCCATTTCAGTCTGTGTGAAGATGGTAGATACCCTGAAATACGGTCATATTTGTCACAAAAGGTGCTTCTACAAAGTGTTTTTATGCAATGGAGTAAGAATACAAATGCACACTGCTCAGATTTTAATTTGTTAAAACTGGTTTATTTTCCTTCTGTTCTACAATTACCTGGTGTTATATTGCATCAAACTCTAACCAAATGGATTTAAATTTATGGTTGAAATGTGAATGTGCAGGCTTTTTGTAGCGCACTGTGGACAGTCATTTCACCAGCAGATGGCGGTGATGGTATGGCATAAAGGTAAAACTGGGGAAACGGGTGTATTATATAGCTCAGTGGTCAGAACCGGTTGCGCTGCAGAAACGATGTTGTCTGTCGGTGGAGCTTGACATTTTAGACGCTTCTTTATTATGGCTGCAGTAAACGTCCTGTCAGACACACAGGACAAATTAAACCCTACCTACCCTCGACAGGTAAGTTCCTTGATCAGGAAATGTAAAATATGAAATTTTTAAGGGTTTAGAAAAACATTTTAATATCCTTCTCGATGAAGCAGGAATAACCTGCTTGAATAAAAGTGTTTAACATGACGTTATGAGCCGGGTGAGAGACAATTTATAACTCCCTGTCTTTACCTTGCTGAAAGTGCTCTGTGTTTACGTCACACACATTTTTCTTAAACCAATCACATACTAGTCTGCTCGGCGATGGGCGTGGCCTATTTACAACTGTACTCGCGGTCTCCTCCAAACCGGTGCCGGCCGGTTTGAGCCAGGAAGCAGATAAAAGGTCAACCTTAGGTAGCAGCGGTGAGGGGATTTCACTTCTTCCTCCGGTGAGGGCCGGGGTGTCAGAGACGGTAGGAAGCGTTTTCTAGCCGGCCAGTGTTAACTGGAGCCCACGCTGGAAGGGGGAAAACTCCACCGTGGAGAGGCGCTTTTTTTTTAACAACCACAGCCTCCTAATGACTTCAGAAGAGGTTCCTACCCCGTGATTTTCAGGTGTTGTTTTAATTATCTGCTCGCACTTTATAAAAAGCAAAAAAATTAAAATAAACACTTCATTTCAATTTTTAGAAATTCCAACCAAAATCAAGCGGTTCATAAGAACAACTTAAAGTAACAGTAGCACTAAAAATCTGTCAAGTCAGTACAGACATAATCCACTTTTAAGGTGATTTTAAATAAAAATCCTGAGCGGCATAGACAGTATTTTTAAAGCACTTTTCTTACAAGAGCAGCACAAACTATTTATCTGTGATGACCTAAGTCACTACAGTTTAAAAACCCGATTATGCTGACATGCACTTAGATTGTGGATGAAGAAAACCGTCTGTGCCACAGGTCAATAAATAAGTCGCTAAGAGATATTTAAAAACATAAACGGGAACTATTAGGTTAGTAAGTCATTCTTTAAAATTTTAAAGGCATCTGTAATTATTCATGAGACTAACTCAAGAAAGATGATGAAATTATAAACTGAATACTAAGAATTACATATAATAAAGTATTCTAATATATAATAATCTAATATTTTGGTTTTTAAATCAATGATATGTTTAAATTGTATATTTAATAATTTATTAACATTTCCCCAAATTTTTTTTTTTGGCTTTTTAAAATACCTTCTTAACTGTATCTGCCAAAAATATGGAATTGCAATCATGGTTGCGGTAACAATAGTTGTCTGCAGTATCCTAATGACTTAGGACTGCCTGAGCAGTCCGAGGCGGGCTAATGTAGAGCAAGAGCAGGAAAAGATTGTAATATTGTAACAGATAATCGTCATCACAGTAGTATCGCAATCACGTGTTTTCCTGATGCTGTGCATTCCTGTTTATTTGAGCTACATAAGTGTCTAAAAGCGAAATTCTGTGTTTGTTGGATTGGTGACCCTCTGTGAGCTGAACAGTAAGCGTGCAGCTCATGACCTGGATCCATGCTGACGATGTTTTGGCTGGTTAATAAGTGGCAGCGTGTCGGGGTGGTCACAAATGGGAAACGTGCCGTCGCACAGATGACCGTCGGGTACTTAAAGGGCTGCACATGCCGTTCTGATTCAGACTTCATCCACTGCAGGCACAGGCTCTCAGCGGAAACCTCTGCTCCTGCCTTTCGGTGCTCTGAGACCCGGTGGACAGCAGAGACGAGCTACAAAAAAACCCAACAGGTTTTCATTTCCCAGCAGCATGGAACTGTCACTGGTGAGTACTGATGAGTTTCTTTTCGCTTGCTCATTTGTTTGTTTGTTTTTTTTCTAACAAAAGGATCCACCAGTGCCATTAAGGATTTTCCAAATGACTTGGAGTGCCGTTAAAATGGCAAAACTGCTGATTTTCCTGCTGCGTTGTATAGCGTTTAACCTTCCTGCCATCATTTCGACAGCTTCATCCGGCGATCAAGGCCTTCATGTGTGGCTCCTTCAGCGGGACCTGCTCCACCCTGCTCTTCCAGCCTCTGGACCTGGTCAAGACCCGCCTGCAGACCTTGCAGAGAAGCGTGCAGCCCGGGTGGGTTTATTGATCTCCGATCGTTTCGCCTCAGCCGAGGCCCTCGAGCACAGAGGAAAGCATTGTTCAGCGTTCCCCGCTTATCTGGCTTATCTGCCGGTTCCCTGTTCCAGGTCAGGGCGAGTCGGGATGATGTCGGTGCTCCTCGGCGTGGTGCGGACCGAGCGGCTGCTGGGACTGTGGAAGGGTGTCTCCCCGGTACGCTCGTCTCCGGTTGTGACGGCAGCCAAACGCGTTTGTCTCCGTCAGAAGTCTGCTTTGGTGAAGACGCAGGACTGGAGGAGACGATATCTCAACGTTTGCTCTCTCCTCTCTCTCCCTCGGGCCGCTCCAGTCCTGCGTCCGGACCATCCCGGGAGTGGGAATCTACTTCAGCTCCTACTACTCCCTGAAGCAGCACTTCTTCCAGGACCGCAGGCCGGGAGCTGCGCACGCTGTGATGCTGGGAGGCGGAGCTCGGACCGTGGCCGGAGTCGTCATGCTGCCCATTACTGTCATCAAGACACGTTTTGAGGTGAGCAGTGTTTGGGGGGGCTGTAGCTGTTTAATTAGAACAAACCAGTTAGAAGAGGCTGCATTTGAAGACGGGTCTGTTGAGAGCAGCTTTCCAGGACCAGAGTCCCCCGCTGATGTTTAATCTCAGTATAAAAACAGGACAGCTATCAGGCGGCAAAAACGGATCTAAAAATAAGTAAAACGTTCTTAAAGTTAGTGTATTTATACTTGATTTGAGCAGGTAAATAATCTTTTCTGCCAATAGAATGAGTATTTTGACCCCTAAAATAAGATAATTAGACAAATAAGATGATGGAGATGAATTGTTCCTATTTTAAGTGCAAAAATCTTATTCCATTGGCAAATCATCTTGTTTACCTGCTCAAATCAAGGACAAATACACTGATTTTAAGAACATTTGACTTATTTCTAGTTCTGTTTTTTGTAGTGTAGGGAATAATTAGCACGATGAAGACCGAGGAGCACAGCAGACAGGTCAGGGAGAAAGCTGTGGAGAGGTTCAAATGTAACGCGTTCTAAAACAATGACCCAAACTGCACAAAATTTAAAACAAATATTTGGGGCAACAAAACGAACACTCCCAGACGCCCTCCGTCCAGTCGGACTGAGCTGGAGGGGTTTTGCAAAGAAACAAACTTACAATCTGGCTCCCCCCCTTTTTTTTTTTTTTTTTTTTTTTTTTTAAGTTTAAAATATTTAGGCGTTTAGACATTAGAAGGCATTGCTCTGTCACTTACAATCCCATAAAACCCATTTGCCGTCTGCGGCATAAAGGTGACCAAGTGAGCAAGGCCCAGTCTCCGTGTGCCGCTGATGCAGATGTGCGGTGTTGTGTTTCTGATGCAGATGTGCGGTGTGGTGTTTCTGATGCAGATGTGCGGTGTGGTGTTTCTATTGTGCGTTGAGCTAACCTGCGCCGGCTGCGCGTGTCTGTGTTGCAGTGCGGCAGGTACAGGTACGCCAGCGTGAGCGGCGCGCTGCGCAGCGTGTGCCAGAGCGAAGGCCCCGCCGCTCTGTTCTCCGGCCTCGTGGCCACGCTCCTCAGAGACGTCCCTTTCTCCGGGATCTACGTCATGTTTTACAGCCAGACCAAGGCCTCTCTCCCACGAGGTGAGCGCACGCTGCAGAACGTCTTTGCTGTAGACACAGCGCACTCTTTCATCCCTGTTTTAATTCGCCAAATGCCTTGTGTGCTCCCCCCCTGCAGAGATCAGCTCCTCCCCTTCGGCCCCCTTGGCTAACTTCAGCTGCGGGATCCTGGCTGGCGTCCTGGCCTCTCTGATCACGCAGCCCGCCGACGTGGTCAAAACACACGTCCAAGTGAATCCCCTGCTGGGGACGGCGGAGGCCATCAAATATATCTACACGGTAACTACCTTTCTCCCGTTTCACCCACACGTTACAGTAGATGTGTCGGCTTCACCTTCTCCCCTTCTCCAACAAGGACCACGGGCTGCAGGGCTTCTTCAGCGGAGCGGTTCCTCGGTGTCTGAGGAGGACCATGATAGCCGCCATGGCCTGGACCGTGTACGAGCAGATGATGGCACACGTTGGACTCAAGTCCTGAAGGACACACCGGTTAAAAGCTTGCGTGTAAAAGGGAAGACGGGAAGCAAGTCGGAGTACGAAGAGGGGCGGAGGCGAAAAGCTGCTTCAGAGGAGGCGCTGAGAAAAGTACCAGAGGCTTGAGTGGCCCAGAATATTTCTCTGTCACTTAGGAAACAGACTGGTGAGCGCAGGAAGCACGCAGTCGCCTTAATGACGCGGTGGGAGATGTGGCCGACCCGTGTGAAAGGTTTCCATGTTGGATTTTTCAGCTAACGGTCTGAAATTAGACTTGTGCCTTCAAATGGTTAAAAAATGGTTGGCATCTGTGGTGGAGCAAGTTGAAAAGCAAGAGTTGTTACAGAAATGATTTGATTTTTAACCCCTGAGATTACAAATGAATGCTAAGCTCTTGAAAGAGCTCAAAGAAACAAAGCTGAGCCCTGGCGACAGTGTGAACTCCATCAAACCTGACTGGTAAAAGGAAGAAGAGTTACTCCTGACATCACAAACCAACCAAAGATCAGAAACGAGTTGTGAAAAAAATACAGAGGTAAACTACATGTGCTCTCCTACAAAGAGAACTAACCCATCTAAACCACTCAATAAACTTTATTGCAAATGAAAACGTGTCCCTGTCGTGTTTGTATGAATGATTTATGAAACCGTCTGCAGCTGCATGTCTTTCAGCGTATGCTGCTTTCAGCTCTCCACGTCTACCGACGTCTTGGCAAAGGAGCTCTGGCTCAGTCACGTAGGATGGAGATGGTCTGCAAAGATACATTTTTAGTCTTGCCACAGATTTTAAATGGGATTCGGGTCATTTTTTGCCCTGTATTAAGCTCCATTCCCCCACTTCTAACCAGACCTGCTGAAGAAAAGAAAAGCTGTGGATCCCTCCAGCTCAGAGCTTAGCACTCTTAGGGTGTTTCATTACCTAACCCTGCTTTAACCGTCTCCAGGACTTCCTCCCTGACCTGCCTGCTTTCTTCCTTGATCTTCATGATGCTGATTAGTCACTAATGTTCCCCATTAAACCTCTGAGGCCTTCACAGGACAGGCTTGAAGGCTTGGACCTGCTCGGCAAAAACACGTCATCAAAATGCCAGGGGAAATGTGCAGAGCTGGTCCTGACATCCAACTGGAATTAAAGATGAATAAAAACTAATTTCATGGTTGAGAAATAGCTTTGCACATAAATCTGCCAGGGGGTATGAAAAAAAAGTAAAAAAAAAACAAAAAAACAAGAGTTTCATAGGGTATGAATACTTCTGCAAGGAACTGCATGTGGTTAGAATATTGGCAGGAAACGTCCGAGTCCCAATCCGGTGCTTATGTAAGTCCTCTGAACTTCGTAGCCTTCTCTTTTATTAATTAATGAGAATATAAAACAATAAAAGTTCTGTGAGAGGCCCTTTTCCCAGCCTGGCTGTGATCTCAAATCAGCGGGAGAAACTGGGCTCAGCACGTTGAGGAGGGCCGCAAGAACACGAGGGCCAGCGACTTATCGCAGCACTGGTACAGATAAGCTGTGCAAGGGGTGTGGTGACATGACATGAAATAGTGAAAAAGAACATGGGCTTGTAGGACTCTGGGACTGATGTCACGAACAGAACATTTTCAAAGCTCTAGAAACATGTTTATATAGGCATTATTCATTATTTCATTTCATAAAACTGAAGTCCAAGTGTTGGGTTCATAGGTCATGTGACATTGTAGTAACGTGACACATGAACTGGGGAGTTTTGGATCAATAAAACTTCTCTATGGAGCATTCTTCAAGGATCCGTGCTATAAATGAGGGGTTAAACACAAGCGTGTTTGAGTTTTCATATAAGGTGCACATTTTTTACCCAATAGCTTCACAGTGAAGGACTAAACAGCGTGTTTTCTTCAGATCGTAGATGGACATCCCTCTCCCTCCACTGGTCCATCGCCCACCTCACTTTGTCCTTGGCGTTTAATCAAAACTTTTGGTGGCGACAGCTCAGGACCACCACTTAAACCTGTTTATGTGCCGTACAGGATTACAATGTTCTGGTTAATTTTCTGCTCCCGTGACATGTTCCAATAAATAATTTCTCAACTACCTATGTCCCTGTGTACATATTATGACCCCTTCTGCCTGGAACATTTTATCTCTGGCAAACACAGTTGCAACACGGGTCAGTCTTTCACCGAGAAGTCAGCGTCTCAGCATTGTCTTAATATGGTCTTTCCATCTCCATTGTCTTAATATGGGATATTCATCCGACCCACAGGGCCTACCTATGGTTACCCCTGCTGCTCAAATGGGACAAACCCCACCTAGCGGCTAAAGGGCAGAAGTACACTTCTGCCACACGACTAAACATAGACATATAGCAGCAAGACGTCGCGTGTAAGTCCGGATGGTACGTGAACGCCTCGGCGGGATCTTGGACTGAAACATGCAACACAAGGTTTTTTAAAATACTGGGAACTGTTGTTGGGGCAAGGTTCTTATTTTTTTTTTTACATTCATTTGATTTACTATTGATTTTCTGATCACCAAAAAACACACAAGTAATTAATAATAATAATAATAATAATAATAATAATTACTATTATTATTATTATTATTATTATTATTATTATTATTATTATTATTATTATTATTATTATTATTATTATCATTATTATTATTATTATTATATAATATCAGACTAAGATAGTCAGAGTAAATTCAAAGCTCAGTTTTATATGCTGATAGTGACAAAGTAGCAACAACGTGGCCTGATACTTTCTATCACTTGAATAGACCATGTCTACCCACATTAAAGATCTAAAAAAGAAAGACAAATGAACAAATAAACACATAATGCCCCAATCTACGGAAATACTAGAGGACATGTCAAACGAGAATGTTCGTGATTCAGTATTAATAAGAAAACACGGCTAAAAATTGCATCCGCAAGTAGTCTACTTCCAAGGCACAAAACTTCACTGACCCACTGTTGGATTTGAAGCACACTCTAAAAAGAAGCCCAGTTTCCAAGCACATCTGAGTTGCTTTCTAAAGTTTCCTTTTTTTCAAACTTTAATATCTTGTCAAATACATTTTCCAAACATATATTAGCTTATAAAACACAATAGATTATATTTGTAATGCACTACTACAACTACAACTACATGTCCAAAAAATCTCAAATGCTACAGTTAATAAAAAATAATAATAAAATAAGAAGAGGGACATTAAAATGCAATTCAAATACACAAGTAAAAGAGAGACAAGAGACACGATGTCTCACAAACATGAAACCACACTGGATTACAGGGAGTGCGTAATAAATATCACATAAAAAGCAGAGCTTGACAAGGATGCCAAAAACTGTAATAAAACAGAGAATACTTGAAATAATTTTCCTCTGGGATTAATAAAGTATGTCTGATTCTGAATACAATTTAAAATTTCCCCAACAAACACAGCAATGTTAGTATATTATCAACTTCCTTATTGTTACATTTAACATTTTAGACTAAGAGTATATTTGCAGTATTACTGCTCAAAACCGTCCAAATTAATAAAGACATTTGAGTCCAAAAGCTATAGGTTGCCTCCCAAAGTTGCCGCTCACAGCTCTCCTACATCTATGACAGAAAACGGACCAATCACGCGCTTGGAAGTTGGGGTATATAACATACGTCATTTCCTGCCATTGCCCTCTTTTTCACCGTGTGCTCAGACTTCCATACGGCGTTGTTTCGTGGTGAGTTTTAAACGGTTTTATTTAGTCAACGCAGCATGGAAACCAAGCCGAAAAACAAGTTAATGCCGGCTGGTTTTATCATGAAGCAGCCAGACCGCCTCCGTACCGCCTATACGGGATAAAAACCATTTAGAGCACCGCTAACGGGAATGCTAACGTCCAAAGCTAACGCGCTAGCCCCGACCACGCGTTCATGTCAGCTTTCTACTTTATAAGACTTCCTCACCTCCCTTCAGATCAGTAACAGCACAGAGTAGTCCCGACATGCTGGCATGGATGGCTGTAGGAACCTAACTTTTAGCTGTTTTAACATTTTAAATGTAGCCATCGCGAGTCAAAGCTAACTTTTAACCCCCCCCCCCCCCCCCATCGAAGCCTCACTTCATATTTATAAATCCATTTCGCACCCATGTGCCCGAATAAATGCATACTGGCTAGTTTTTTTTTGTGTTTTTTTTTTTGTAATCGGACATTTGTAGTGAACGACAAATGATAAAACAATTATACCATGTTTGATCTCATTTTGAGGCAGATGATCCCCATGAAATGGGACAGTTGCATAGATTTAGGTGACTTATTGTTGTCTGATATGAGTCCTGTAATTACATCTCCATGCAATACTGAGATCGGAAATGCCACCATGGCGGATGGCTCCTTTTCTGCATCAGTTTTGGAAATTTATAAACTTATAAAAGTAGCACACGGCACGTGATAATCGCCTCATCAAACCAAAAGTAATCGAGCCACTTCTTGATTTAAAAGGGGAGTCTTGACTAAGTTTTCTCACAGACGGAGTAGGTAAAAGAAATCTGAGCGGGTTTAACTGGACTTAGTGAAGGATTTGGGTACAGGACTAGTACACAAATTTAAAAGGACTGAAATCTATTACAGCAGAGGGAAGCCGTTTTAAATTTGATCCTGTAATGCGTTGCCTTGATCTTTGCGTTGGACTTTGACTAAATAGAAAATGCGGGTCAGTGTCGTTACTTAGAAAGTTGTCTTATCTGTTGCAGCTCTCCCACTAAACTCGTAACGCAGGGAAAGTGGTCACGATGTCCGGAGGTCTGGATGTCCTTCAGATGAAGGAGGAGGATGTGCTGAAGTTCCTGGCTGCAGGAACCCACCTGGGAGGCATGAACCTCGACTTCCAGATGGAGCAGTACGTCTACAAGAGGAAAAGCGACGGTATGTCATAGAAACGGCCATGCGACGGACTGATCGGTGCTCCGAGGTTTATTTAACTCGGGGGATAAAGAATCGAAGATGTTTAAGGGTTCTCTGGTTTACCAGGTTGTCCTACAAGTTCTATATGTTCTCTCTTTGCTCACAGGTATTTATATCATTAACCTGAAGAAGACCTGGGAGAAGCTGCTGCTGGCGGCCAGGGCCATTGTTGCCATCGAGAACCCAGCAGATGTGTGCGTCATCTCCTCCAGGAACACTGGGCAGGTGGGCAGTAGTTAAAGATGTAAAGTCACAGAACGCACTCTATTAAAGCCGGGTACTGATGTGAGTGCTCTGGTGTCGGAAGTGTGCAAAAGTAAACGGATCGGGGGTTTCGCTAACACCAGAGGACAGCTGTCCTATGACTGGGGTATGAGAAGCTCCCGAGCCACAGCTCATTACTTTAAATGTACATAATATCGCAGAAAGATCGTCTTTGCATTGTGTGCAGTGTTTATATCGCAAGGGGCTGTTTGGAGGGCGACAGCTAATGTATTCCTGATGTAATGAAGATAAACTGTGCATGCTGATGTAATATTTGGGAAGATGGTCACACTGGATGTTAATGATGTTGCCCAAATGATCAGAAAGACAGCAAAGTAGGCGTTTATTGAAAATACAACATATACCACAGTTATGTTTTGAAAGTTATGCTTTTAAAATTGTTAAACCCTTTCTATGATTTCAGGAAGTTTAGTTTGGAAACAGGATTCCTGCACAGTCTAAAAGTTTAGAACTAAAACTTGGTTACAAAGTATGGGGGAAAAATATCTAGAAACAAGTCTTTAATTATTGAAAAAATGTTATACTTCCCCCCCCCCCTAAATAGGTTCTTTATATTTGCTTAGATTTGGTTGGTATCATTTCTGTGGGATTACACCACTTTGAATTCAACATTTTCGTCCAACTAATAGTTTTTTGTTTGGCTAAAACCACAAATAAATGCCTACAGACTGAAAAGGGAGGTTGGAAAGTGTGATGGAGAGATTTAGGGGATCTTTTTAATGGAGGGTACAATCAGGTTTGGGTTTGTGAAAAGTGAAAAGGGCCTTTTTGCTGCACCGCTGTGAAGATGATCAAACCAGATTGGTAAAAGTCGGGTCCTCAAAGTGCCACAAAGAGCTGGACATCAGAGCTTTGGAAAGTGCTGACCAGTTTTCTCTGCCCGCTGTAGAGAGCAGTGCTGAAGTTCGCCTCGGCCACCGGAGCCACCACCTTCCACGGCCGCTTCACTCCTGGTACATTCACCAATCAGATCCAGGCAGCGTTCAGGGAGCCCCGCCTCCTGATCGTGACGGACCCTCGTGCCGACCACCAGCCGCTGACCGAGGCTTCCTACGTCAACATCCCCACCATCGCCCTGTGCAACACCGACTCTCCACTGAGATACGTGGACATCTCCATCCCCTGCAACAACAAGGTAAGGGGGGGGGGGGGGCATGGACTGCCATCGGCCCGGTTTACAGTTTTCTATTCAGCGCCGGGTCCTGTAGGATGGGATGTTTGGGCTGCGTTCGTCTGAACCACAGCGGACAAATGGGCTTTACGTTGCAGGGTCACCACTCTGTGGGTCTGATGTGGTGGATGCTGGCCAGGGAGGTTCTGCGGATGAGGGGAACCATCTCCAGGGAGCACCCATGGGAGGTCATGCCAGATCTGTACTTCTACAGGGACCCTGAAGAGGTAAGAGGAGCGCGGTCCGTTCTGTTGAGGTCCCTCCAAGGTGTCTGGATGTTGTGGAGGTAAAAGCTGCATTCTGCTCTGAAACACGTAACAGATTGAGAAGGAGGAGCAGGCTGCAGCCGAGAAGGCCACTGTGAAGGAGGAGTTCCAGGGCGAATGGACCGCTCCGCAGGCTGAGTTTGCCCAGCCTGAGGTGACTGACTGGTCTGAGGGTGTTGCTGTCCCATCGGTGCCCATCCAGCAGTTCCCTGCAGGTAACTCGCCTTTTTTTTCCTCTTTTTAAAACCTGTTGATGTTGCTTTTTCTTTTGTCTAATCTGTTATGTCCCTACAGCTGCTGCACCTGTCAAAGCTGCAGAGACCTATACTGGTAAGTTTACAGAGCTCCTCGTCTATTTCAGCAGTAGTTTCTGTCAGGCTCTGAACTTGGTGTTACTTTGTGTTTTCCAGCTGCTGAAGACTGGAGCACTCAGCCGGCCACAGACGACTGGTCCACTGCTCCCACTGCTCAGGCCTCTGACTGGGGCGGCGCCACTTCTGACTGGTCTTAAATCAGCCAACACAACAAATAAAGTTGTTACACTTTAACTGGCTCAGTTTGTCCTTTTTTTCTGAAATCTGCTGCGAAGTTCAAGTGTCAGTGATTAGGAAGAGATTCTTCTTAGATGGACGGATGAAGCATTTTAACAGAGGGCAGAAATAACCTGCTGAGATCAGTTTGTCATCAACTGCTGACAATATAAACTAACAAAATATTTCTGACCTGATCACCTGCTTTGGTAGTTTGGGATTGACCATATTGTACATATTCACTATTGGCTAATTATGCTGATATCTATACTGGCAACCAAATATGTTCAGTTTCCACAGCACCACTTCACCGCAGATATCCTCTCCAGGCTCTTCACAAGACGAACTGATCCAAGAAACATGTTAAATCTGAGCCGTCGTAAAGAGATTACTGTTTAACTACTTGCAGTATAGTCTGGTCCTTTTTATACCATGCAGCCAAATGGAATTTTAATGCCTGATTTAGTTGAGTTATCTGAAGAAGCCCTGCCCTTTGGATGAAGCCATTGCAGCAATCCCTCCTGAGCAAGCATACGGCCACCGTAGACTTCACAGAAACAATGTACTCGCTCAAGTTGGGTGATCTGAATATGGCATCCAGGTATGGATAGTTTGAAGTGTAGAAATGACTAACAGGGAGACTGAAAGCCTCGCTGGCTTGACAAATGGCACTAATCTGGAAACAAACAATGGAGTATATATTTTACCTTGAATAACCCCACTGAGGGAACGACAGCATTCTTCCATTATTCTGTGGCAAGGTCTGCATCCTAATCCCCCCTCTTTGACAGTGGTGGCTTAAACCCTTTCAGAATAAACATGTATAAATGAGCAAAGGCTAGTTTTACCAGATTGGCACGGTTGGAATTAACATTAGGTTGCAGTTTTTTTCTCTGGTGTATATGGTAAGGTATTTTTACATTAATTTGTAAGGCAGGGGTGTCTTAAAATGACTTATTTTAACTGGGTGAATTAAGTGAATTTTTTTTTTTTTACAGTGGAACATGTTGGCATCAAAAAAGTATGGTTTTATTTCCAACTTTATTTGTGTTCAAAGACGATTCTGCAAAAAGGAGCATATAGAAGAAACAACATACAACCTAAAATGTAGGTCACCACAGAAAATGGAAAATAAAATAAAAATGGGAGAAAGGGTATTGATCTAAAATGTAATGAGTTGCAAACCCCGTTTGGTATTAGACCAGTCACAACCAAGAGAGTGAGGAAAAACGAGCATGACGTTGACTCATCCCACCGCTCCATTTACATAAATTTGCCATTTTGACCTAAGCCTTCATAGAGTCTGAGAGAAAAGGTCAACATTTCCATTTCACATATTTCTTGTACTATAGCAGTCTATTCTCTCATTGTTGCTGGGATACTGTTAAAGCGCCTCCTTGTTACTGCTTTCCTCCCTGCAGTGAAAAATATCTTAAGATATTAATCTTGCAGGTTGACATCAGTAGGTAAACTACGCAGATATACAGTTTGAAAGTTCTAATCTATTTTGAACCCCAGAATTGTTCTTATTTCATTGACTACTTCTGACCTGCAGGAGGATTAATGGGCAGATAGGGGTCTGTTTATGCTGAATGTTTTATAAATCAACAACACATGTTCTATAACAAAACAAACTTAAATTGTTTATGTAGTTAAAACCTGATAAATTATGGACTGTAAAGATTAAGGTTCCCTGAAATGGGGTTTCGGTCTGATAAACGTCTGCATTTGACGATCTTATAAGGGAAGGTTTTGCCTATATGTAGCCCACAATCTTACTATTTTAATATCAATAACTAAATAATGCATTTCAGCACTGATGTTTTTTTTCCTTAAATCGTGGAACTTTGTAATTTAAACATACAGATTACTAGACAAAAGTGATTGGTCTGAATTTGAACACTTAGTAGGATAATAAGGTCTATCTAAGTCACAATGACGATTCAAAATTGCAACACAAAAACTATAAAATAAATAAATTTGAACACATAGCCTAATGGACATACATTTTTATTTTATTGATCACACGTAAATTGATAATTATTTATTGGACAGTGACACTTTTGATCTGTTATATTACTGGTGCGTTTGTTAACCACTTCTGGGTGAACTCAAGTTTTCTCACAGCGGCCCTGTGATTAGTATGGAGGACCAAGTCTTCCATATCTAAAAATAAATACAGAAATAAATAAATGCTCAATAAATAAATAAGAATACAATTAATTGCCACCAAATTAATAAATGTAGGTAGAAATTAAATTATACAGTGAGACATAAATGTATATATCTCTTTTAATTAGCTTATTTATTTATTTGCCTTTGTAATAATTACCTTATTTATTTATTGTGCGTTATAATCTTCAACTTTATTTATTAATTACTTATATTTCTTAAGTATTTATTTATGTGCATGTAATAATATTTTTGTCTGTTTTATTCTTCCTTTGTATTTTTTTACCCTATATATTTCTGTGATGCTATTTATTTCTGCCTGTCCTTTTTACATTTCTGCCTGTCCTTTTTACATTTCTGTATGCATTTCTGCCTCATTATGCAAATGAGGAGGGGCTGTGTCTTAAGGGCTCAACTTCTTCCCATTGGTTGGTTAGCATTTTACTGCATCGGTCAATCTACATGGCTTTCCCCCGCACTAAAGAATTGTTTAGTAATTTCAAACTCAGCAGGCAGACGTTCAGTGTCCAACCTCTTAAGGGAAGCTGCTAATAGAATGGAAGAATTAGAACGCTGTACATTTGGGATCTGAATGTTTTTTTTATGGTTTCAGATTCGGCTTTTCCAGATCAATAACTAATCGGCGGATGATTTATTCTACAAAACAGACACCTCTCTGCAACAACAACAAGGCAGACAGTGAGCTACAACCATAGTTTCCTCAAAACGAGTCTCCCATCGCGCTGGGTGAATTACATTGGACCCTATGCAGAGCTCGCTTAATAAGAAAATACTGTAGTTGATTATAAAAGTCCCGTTGACTCCACGGAGTCAACGGGATCAAGCTCATGGTTGATCCGGTTGAGGGACTCCGATTTCGGCCAGCGTCTCTCAGCTGCTCCCTCCTCCCACACGCGGTGGTGCATTTAGGGACCGTCAAAAAACATTTGAACCAAGCACTCTTGAGAAACAAAAGTCAATAAATTCCGTATCTTGTGACCACCTATGACAAAACTAATATAAAATCAAGCCACTAAAAAACATCTGTAAGGAAAAGTCCCAATTTTTGTCTTGAAAATTGAAAATAGCTTAAAAATGAATAAAAACAAATGTGCCTTACAGATTTTATCTATTGACATCAATTTATATTAGTTTATCTTAGCTGGTCACAAGATAATACATTTATTGATTTTTATTTCTCAAGAGAGCTTGGTTCAAAAGTTTTTTGACGGTCTCTAACTGCACCACTGCGTGTGGGAGGAGGGAGCAGCTGAGAGACGCTGGCCGAAATCGGAGTCCCTCAATCGGATTAACCATGATCTAGATCTCGTTGACTCCGTGGAGCTTGAATGTCCAATATCCAAATTCAAACCAACTTCACTGCGGTGCTGGATCATGCTTAAAGACGCAGCATGAACCCCACGTGTTGCAGCTGAGGGGAAATGTTGGCTCGGCTTGATGAAACTCCGCCTCCTTCACAAATTAGACCAACATGGATAGAATAATGATAATCTGTAGTGCTTTTTATTGCCAGGATGTAGCAGCTTTCCTTAAGAGGTTGGACACTGAACGTCTGACTGCTGAGTGTGACATTACTTAACAATGCTTTAGTGCGGGGAAAAGCCATGTAGATTTGACCGATGCAGTAAAATGCTAACCAACCAATGGGAAGAAGTTGAGCCCTTAAGACACAGCCCCTCCTCATTTGCATAATGAGGCAGAAATGCATACAGAAATGTAAAAAGGACAGGCAGAAATGTAAAAAGGACAGGCAGAAATAAATAGCATCACAGAAATATATAGGGTAAAAAAATACAAAGGAAGAATAAAACAGACAAAAATATTATAACATGCACATAAATAAATACTTAAAAAATATAAGTAATTAATAAATAAAGTTGAAGATTATAACGCACAATAAATAAATAAGGTAATTATTACAAAGGCAAATAAATAAATAAGCTAATTAAAAGAGATATATACATTTATGTCTCACTGTATAATTTAATTTCTACCTACATTTATTAATTTGGTGGCAATTAATTGTATACTTATTTATTTATTGAGCATTTATTTATTTCTGTATTTATTTTTAGATATGGAAGACTTGGTCCTCCATAGATTAGTGTCTTGTTTATTGGTATTATCTTTTTTTAGTACCTGAAAATACACGTTTTTATTTTACATTTAATACTCAACATTCCAGAATTAGACAAGTATTTAATCGTGAGGGAAGAACCAACAACCCAAATGAAGCTCCGCCATGCCGTCCCGGAGGGCTGTGCACGTCGCGCCTGCGCAGAATAGTCACATTCGCGCTTATCTGTCAGGTGGGCGTGTTCCGGCGCTGCCATTGGCCCGTCGCGGTTCCCCTTCCTCTTTCTTTTCATACGCCCTGCCTCTGAATAATGATAATAATGATCAAGATGGCTACTTCAAAATCTTCGCTGATGTAGCTAAACAGTGGGACTTCTTTATGTTCAAGACCCTCGTAGGCGGCGGGGCAGAGCCACGGACACCACTACATGGATTACAGCGGGTCGAGAAGGCACTAAAGTCGCCGTGTTGCCACGGAGCACGCATTCCGAATAAGCTAACTAGCTAGCAGCGCTCGTCGAGACTCTCCGGTTCGGCTCCCCCAGCAGCTGCAGCTCTCCCGGTTCGTGTGCCCGCCCGCCGGAGCGCAGAGCGCCAAATGGCCGAGCCGAGGAAGGTGCCGTTCGTCACCATCTCTCCCTTCAGCGCTCCTCCTCCGCCGCCGCCGCAGCAGCAGCAGCAGCAGCAGCAGACCCCAGAGCCCAACAAGAAGCGCCGCCGCGAGGACGAGGCCGCCGACGTCTCTCTGGGGAAAGATGGAGGTGGAGGTGCAGCGGCGGTCGGGTCGGGGGGTTCCGGAGGTCTGTTCGGCAGCGCCAAGGGAGGCGACGCCGACAGCGGGGAGGCGAAGCCCACCGTCCGCCTCAACCTGACGCTGAGCGAGCCCAACGAGAAGGGCTCCTCCGAGTTCAACTACGGCGAGCTGGTCCAGCCCACCGCTCCTCAGGTTAGAGACCGACAGGCGGGCTGAAGCCAGGCACCATTACGGCGACAAGGGCACGAGCCACGCTGTACGGCTTACTGCGCTGCTTTTTAAAACCAACAGAAAAAAGCGTCTTCGTCTAATTTTAATAGGGCGGAAAACATAAAACAAGATTATGTCGATAAGTGTCATGAACTCCACTTAAAAGGAAAACATTCTTTTTATTTTTTTTAACAGATTACCACTAAAAACAAAACACGCTGAGATGCCCCCAGTGAACCGTCTAAACAAGTTGAGCAGCTTTACTAAAGTCTTTATTTACTCCGGAAGGGAGATGACAGCTCCCGCATGTTGTGAAGTTATGTTGCAGGAGCTGCTCCCTGGAGCATGTGGCCCTCACTCTGGTGGCCCCTGAAGAGCCTGCGTGGCCTGTGCTCCGGATCACTGTGCTGTGGAAATATCAGCCTGGTCCACGGGGAGCAGACTGGTGCTGGGGTTCTGATAACATTATGGGTCCACTGCTGCTGTTTAGTGCTGCCACTTCTTTAAAGGCTCCATTTATGATGATCGTGCCCTTAAACGAACCACTGATCTCATCCTGATTTGTTGGATTGATGCTTTATGTGGATTATTTTAGGGAGGCACCAATATGAGAATTTGGGCCGATCTCCATATCCGATACTAATGTTGCTGATAACTGATATTTACCGATATGTGTCGGCGCACGTTTACGTTTCTGTGATTGTCAACTTTTGGTACGCTTCTGTACCGGCTGAAAAACTATGCTAGCTGAATTCTTGAATGTGAGTTATAGTCTAAATTAGGGGTGGGTATTGCCATAGAAGTCACGATTCGATTTGTATCACAATGCTTGAGTTATTGCGATGGATTGCGATATTTTCACTGAACACTGTTAGAAAAAAAAATACAGCCATTAGCAGTGATTGACTGGCTGTGTATGATCTGGATACTGTCTTCAATTGATACACTGAAAGAAACTGAATTCATACATAGCTGTATTTATCTAAACGACTTTTGGAAGTATTGCCATGAAAACAAATATTACTGTAACTGGAGTGGACACACTGACAAAAAGTGCTTAGGGTTTATAAAACTTAAAATAACAAAATAAGGATAATCAGTGCCGCTTACATGGCCTCAGTGGTCCTTTAAACCATTGAAGTTGTATTCCACTTGTTTTTGGCTGATGTTCGCCTACCATTCATGCGATTTTTATTATTATTTTTAGAAAATTAATAATCAATACTTGCCATCAAGAATCTATGCAGTAGATCACGAAAATTAGAATCGCAATGCATCGTCATGACGGTTATTTTGCACACCCCTAGTCTAAATAGACTTAAAGGGTAACTCACCCCCAAATCGACTTTTTTTTTTTTTTTTTTTTTTTTTTTTGCCAGTAAACTATTAACACGGTTGTCTGATAGTACTGTCCACATATCCTGGCCATTAGTTAGAAAAATGTGTGCATATTTGTTGAAATCCTGCTCTTGTGTCTGGCACCCTCCTAGGGTTAAACGGTGGCCTTGCAGCAAATTTCCAATTAACGTTGCTTTGTGTTGACCTGACGTAATTCTGAGACTGTGACATCAGTAGCTCTGCCGCTCTGGGCTAAGAAAGCAGCTCTGTCTTGGGCTTTCCCTCGTACTTAAACCTGCCTGCTGAGCACAGAGAAGATCAGCCATGCTTCGCGTCCAAATTACAAACGAATCGTGGTGCGCAAAGCTGCCGGTGATCCTGCCTGGATTACAAAGCGGGAAATAAATCTAATATATAACTGGAGTCAGCGTTAATGCCGTTATTTCCAGCATCCCCAGATTATTTGAATGTCTTTTTCACAACCAGAATCTGTCGTTTCTAAATGTTGCGTTGGAGCGTCTCTAAGTGGAAAGAGGGTGGCTCGTGATAACTCTGGAGCAGCAGCAGAGATCCACAGCTCAGGTGGGAAAAATCGGCGGTGGCAGCATCATGCTGTGGGGGGGCTTTTCTTCAGCAAGGGCGGGAAGATGGATGGCCATGAACACGGGGCAGTCCTGGAAGAAAACCAGATGTGGGTTGTAAGAGTGGCACCTTGGAGCCTTTTGAGATCAACGCGCTTCGCTGGCCCACTTGGCCCGCGTCTCAGCTCGACCTCCGCACAAACAAAGCCCGGGAGGTTTCTCTGATTTTAAACTTTGTATAATTATTTATTTATTTTTTTTATTTTTAATCCTGGTGTGGAAATCCGTACGCCGTCACCCAGCTGTGCTCCACTGTCAATGGAAGATGTTGCTAAATAATCCATGTACATCTTGATGAACATTAGAAGAACTTTAACTCAGGCCTTTGTGCGCTGAAGTTTCTGATCCGGAGCCTTTTGGGTCATGCAGGGCTAACATGAAGTGTTTTGCTGACTCTAGGCGGTCTGTTCAGCTTAAATTGTGAAGGATCTGCCCACGTGGGTCAGATCAGCACATTGATGAAAGCCTATCCGCCGAGTTCTGTCGGTTTTTCACATGACGGGGGTAAAAAGCAAGATGAAAGCCTGATTTATTTCTGTTTTGTTTTTATTTTTTGTGGTGTTACTCAGGTAAAGCCCGCGGGTTCCACGGTACCTAAGGGCCTCGCTCCTCCCCTGGACCCCAGCGACCCGTTTGCTGACGACGAGAAGGAGAGGCGGGAGGTGGAGGAGCTCGCCAGGAAGTTTGAGAGCAAATATGTAAGCAGATTTACCTTCAGACGAGTGCTGGTGTGTTCATGGAAAGCTTTGTGTTATGTTTACAGAAATTTATGATGATGTTTCTTTTTTCTTTTTGTCAAATCTTATTACATTTAACTCTGACGGTTCTCATCACATCATCGTCCCTTTCTCTGTTAAAATGATGCTTGCTCTATTTTGAAATTATTATTATTTTTGTCCAGATCGTAGCCTGATTCCCAAAACATTAAAATGTTATTGATTGAATTTCCTGTCCCTATTTTTTTCTTCTTCCAGGGCAGGCTTTTATATCTGTGTATAATTTGAACAAACGAGGGGAAAAAAAAATTAAACAGCGATCGTTGGAGCGGTCGTTTTTTAAATTGGTCGACAGTTTAACGCCGTTGCGGCTGATAATGACTGTAAAAATGTATTTGAGAATGAGTCAGAAGGCCAAAATAGGCTTTTTTTTCATATTGGTAGTAGTTTTTGGGCGTTTCTGATGCATCCACTTTGTGTTTGTAGGGGAGTGGCCCAAAAAAGAAGAAAAAGGACCGGATGCAGGATCTCATCGACATCGGTTACGGCTACGATGAAACTGACCCATTTATAGACAACTCAGAAGCCGTGAGTAGTTTTCTTAATTAGTGCGAGCCTGCTGTGTATTTCACCCAGTGTAAAATCACTGGAGAAGGTAATGATGGTCCTCTTTACTGTGTGGGGGATTTAGGAACAACCAACCGATCTTAACTAGGTGTTAAAGCGAGAGAACAGAGCACGCGTTTCTCTTTTCGCCACCTTCCTGTTTTCCCGTTGTCGTGGATAGTCGCCGTCATTTCATTGCAATTCTCTGTGGGCTTCAGTACGACGAGCTGGTGCCGGCTTCGCTCACCACAAAACACGGAGGCTTCTACATCAACACAGGGACGCTGCAGTTCAGGGCCGCGTCGGACTCCGAGGGCGAAAACGCCGAGGACCAGCGCTTCAAGGTTGGTTTCTTTTCCACCGCACCATTTCACCCCCATCGATTCTAAAACTGTTGCCACGTCGCTAATGTGTGATGCTGCGGCGTACACTAACCCCCCCCCTCCCCTTTTTCTTGTTGCAGAAGATGAAAGACGGGGAAGAGCGAGTGATTAAAAAGCGACGGAAGAAGCAAGATGGTGGAATACTGGAGGACAAAAAACCAAGAAAGAATAAAGTACCAAAGCCTGGGTGAGCTTCTAAAACATGGCTTCTCGTGTTGAATCGTCTGCAGCGCAGGGCGGGAGTATTCACCTGCAGGCTGCACACTCTGCAAATCACCATGCACCCCCCCACGTTGCTGCACGGTGGAGGGCGAGTCATGCTGTGGAGATAGCGGAGGGGCTGGGTAGCCTGGCAGAGCTGATGGTCAGGATTTTCAATTCAATTAAATTTTATTTATGTAGCACCAATTCATGAAACATGTCATCTTGAGGCACTTTACAAAGTCAAAATCTGCAGGATAGCTGCAGATATCTTGGACCAAAGCAAAGCTGGTAGAGACGAACCTCAAAGGTGGTTCTACAAAGTAAAGATGGGGGCGGGAGTGGATGCCAACACATGGCATACGTTATTTAAACTCCGCCCATCTTCATTTCTGTCGGGCTTCCCCGTTCCTGTGTGATGCAGCGTCCCCACAGCATGATGCAGCCACCACCGTGTTTCCCTGGTAACGGGGGAAGGAGGCATGTGGTCCCATGGCCGCCAGATGCGCGAGGGTTTCTAACCTTTCTGTCTCGCTTGCTGGCAGCGGCGGCTCGGTCCTGGGCGTTCACCGGCCGGAGAAGAAGAAGAGGAAGAAGCTGATGAAGGACTCCCTGCACCTGGCCAACATGCTGCGCCGCTTCACCAGGGAGAAGGAGGAGATGCGCAAGAAGAACCTGGCCACGGCGGCCGCCCTGCCGCGGCCCAGCGCCAAAGCGCCCGGCGCCAACAGCGCCGTCGGCGCGCACCCCAAGGCCGCCGGCCCCGGCAACGACTGCAACATCACGGACCTGACCGACGACCAGGCCGTCATGTCGCTGCTGGGCTCCGCCAACAACGACCTGCTGCAGGACATGATGGGGGACCTGGACTTCGGCATGCTGGACTCCCCGCAGCCCGGCAGCCCCTCGCAGGGGGAGAACGGGGCGTTCGGGTCGGGGCAGAAAACGGCGCGCTTGTTGCAGGGCAGCGTGATGACGCCGCCGCCGCCTCTGCCCTGCGGACTGCCAGGCCCTCTCTCAAAGCGCATTGAAGACTTAAGAGCGGTATGGAGCTTTTTGCACAGTGTTTGTTTGCTTTTGGTCCTTCAGAGATCACCCAGCTGCCGAGAGAATAGTTTAGCTGCACATCTACAGGGAAATGTAGCTGCGACTGCACGCTGGTTAGAGGCTTTAACCGGGCTGAGCGTTCAGAGGTTGGCTGATTTCACCTGCTAGCTCCTTAGTAACAAAATAATAGCAGAATAACACCTTTTATGTCTTATGATCACACACATGCTTTGTTCAGAGGAGAATAGGGACTCATATCTCATGTCTGTTGTTGGGTGGGTGGGTGGGGTGGGGGGGGCAGTGATGCTGTGGGCTAGTTTCTCTTCAAAGGGTCTAGTAGAGCGGATGGCACCAGCAGCTCCTCGGACACATTCTCCAGCAGTGTGAAGTGACGCGGTTGCTTAACCCTGCCAATCTCTCCACCAGGCGTCCCGTCAGTTTGACGAAGAAGGCAGGAAGAAGTTCTTCACGCTGGACATGAACAACATCCTTCTGGAGTTGGTATCATTCAAACTGTCAGTGTTTGCAGTTAAAGATGAGAGCTGGCAAAAAAAAAAAAAAATGTCAACCCCCCCTCCCCTTCCCCGTCTTGTGTGTGTACGTCAGCATCGAGTTGCAGGTTCAGGAGCAGCCTGTAGAGGTGCGTTCGGCCGTCTACTCCCACCTGGAGGCCTTTGTACCCTGCAATAAAGAAGCTCTGCTCAAACGCCTTAAAAAGCTCAGCCTCAACGTGCAGGTGTGTTCCTGTCATTTTCCCACCGACGCAGCGCCGCCTCCGCTCTCTCTGGACGCGTGGGCTCCCCGCGTCTTTCCCAATGTTTACAGCAGACCTGCACAAACGCAGCTAGCTGCAGCGGCTCCTTTCCTGAACGTGGCACCCCGCGTCTTTAGTAGCTCCCGCGTCTGAATATGAGCGTAGCCGCTGGCCGCGTGGCCCCGGTAACGTGCCTGCGTCTAGCGCGGGGTCTGCTGGCCCGGATATGTGATCTCTGACTCTGCTTATCTCCGCCGCGCAGGACGACCGACTCCGCGCGCCCCTCCTGAACCTGAAACTGGCCGTGTGCAGCGTGATGCCGGAGCAGATCGCCCGCTACAACATGGACTGCATCGCCAAGGTGGCCAAGTAAGGAAAACGGGCCCTACGTCTTGTCTGTGTCGTTTTGGTTTGGTTCAGAGGATCCCCCTGAGCCGTTTGTGACGCCGCCGCTTGCCGCCGCTCTCACAGGCAGCAGTCCGAGGAAGGCGACAAGAACGGGTCCGAAGACGACGACGAGGAGAAGCCGGGGAAGAGGGTGATGGGGCCCCGCAAGAAGTTCATCTGGGATGACAAACTCAGGTCAGTGCGACTGCAGACGTTCAGCTACAGTGACTTCCAAAAGTGTTTCCTCCCCTTAAACCAGTCGCCTTGTGCTTGCTGAATCTGACTTATTCCATTTTATCATTATTGCTCAGAAGGAAAATGTTTTTTGACGAGCAAAAATCTTAAATGTGCGGCATGCTTTTAGCTCATCAGCCCTCGCTCTGGCGTGCCTGAATAAAAGCTTTTACAGCCAGTTACCTTTATGTAATTAGTGAAGACGGTCTGGTGAGTAAAATGATCTCAGCAGATTTCAGATCTAATAAAATGAGCAAAACGTCTCTGTCTGAGTCCAAATAACTGAGAAATAGTTTTCCGCCTGAGTTATCAGGACATGGAAGAAAATAATTTATCGGACAAGGAGCACAGAGGCCCTTGGTAACTTTGGGGGAGCTGCAGAGGTCCTCAGCTCAAGTGGAAGAATAGAACGACTATTAGTTGTCCTCCACACCACAGGTTGTAAAATATAGAGAAATGCATTTTTGCTCAGTGATCCTCGGGTTCTTTTTATTTTTATTTTTTTTGCACTTGGAGGGTTTAGTGCAGGCAGGTCCAAAATGCAGCCTGGTATTTTGGATGCCCCCCCCCCAACTGTATTTGAAGAAAGATTTAGTCCAGGTGGCTGATGCAGATGGAAGCTTTTAGTTTTTAATCAGGGCAAAATTATTACAGAAAGGTTCAGATCCTACAATTGAAAATGTGTAACACAAAGTATTCATCTTTTAATAAACACACTTTTGACATTCACCTTAATTTCATAGCAATATCCATTCAGTGACCTTTAATTACTCAAATGCAGACTGTAGTGCATTAAAATCTGCTTTGAGTTCACTTATTAAAACTGGCTAATTACAGCAAGTGTTTTTAAAGAGCAACTGACCCAAATACTGCTCTTATATTGCTGGACCAAAAAGAGTAAAGTTTATTACTGTTAGAGTTAAATTGAATTATTCCAGATGATTAGCCTTTTTTGTTAATCTTTTTAAAATGATCACATTTTGTAGAACGGGTGAAGAATCTTAACATATTTTTTGGGTTCAAACATTTTTTATTAATTGAGTTCCTTTTGGCGTGACAATGTTGGACGAAAGGTTTGGGCCGCCGTGCTTTAGTGGATTGTGTTGTATTTGTAGGTCGTTGCTGTGTAACTTGGTGCAGGTGAAGCTGGGCTTCTATGAGCTGGAGGGCAAGAACTCTCTGTCCCTAGAGGATTACCTCAAGGCCTTCATGGAGACGGAGGTGAAGCCCCTCTGGCCAAAGGGCTGGATGCAAGCCAGGTGTGTGGAGCGCGCTACGATAGCAGAGAAGACGCCGTACAAACCTGCAGCATTTCTTTACTACTAACAAGGCCTTTAATTTGTCGCCCTGCTGTCTGAACTTCTATTTGCAGGATGCTGTTCAAGGAAAGCACCATGGTTCATGGTCATCTAACTGGCTTTACGTGAGAGATGTTATTTTTCACTGGTCTCATAATGACCGCCGCGCTTTAGTTTTAGCTTATGCTGACACACGTTTTATTGCTTTTCCTTCAGAGCAAAGAAAAAGATGGTCCCAACTCCGAAAGCCAAGCCAAAGGTAAGTCATGAGCGTTTTCCAGATCAATTAATCATGTCTTCACTGAGGCTGAGAAAACTGCTCCTTCCCTTCAACCTTTCCCCTTTCTGTCACATCCACAAACTTCAGTGCATTTTATTGGCATTTGATTTCTTTGTGATAGACTTGCAACCTTTTTTTTAGTTCAGGGCTGTTTCTCCCCTCGCTGCTGCTACAAAATATATATTTTGATGATTTCGCCTAGTTTTATAAATCCATACGTTGTAAAGATGTTTCTTATTAAATTAAAGATCTAAAATTATTGTCTTTTTTTCTTCGTAACATTTTAGAGCAAAGACAAAAAGTCAACATTGAAACCCAATCGACTAATTTTTTATATTGATGGTAAATAAATAAAGAAAGATAGACTTTAAAAGATACAGAACAGCTCATAGTTTGCTAGGAGCGTCTCTGTTATAACAATATTAGACATTTCTAAACAGATTTTGTACAATATATTTAAGGAGCCTGTGTGATCGTTTTGGGTTTTAAACATTTGTAAGGAAAAAAAAAAAAAAAGGCAAATTGAACTTGTTTTTTATTATTTAATTTCTTTTTTGCTTCAAGGGTAGTAAAATCCAATTAGGGGAATTTCTAACCCAATAAAAACTGACAGGAAAGAATCAAGAAAATTTAGTCTGGAAACTAAATTTTTTTCTCCTACAAGATAAAAATCTGAGAAAAGCATCTTGCGTTGAGGTAGAGGTGGCAGCATCATGCTTTGGGCAGGCTTTTCTCTCACAGGGACGTCAACATCGTTGCTGGGAAGCTGGAAGAAGCTGGAAGAAGCTAGAAACAGGATCAACGTAGAGACTGGGATGGAGCTTCTCCTTCCCGCAGCGCAGCAACTCTAAATGTAGCACGGCTACATTGAACTGCTTTAGATCAAAGCATTATTCATGTCCAGAGCTTAAAACCAATGAAAATCTGTGGCATGATTTAAATTGTCGTTTACTCTTAAGAGTTAAGATACCGTTGTGCAATCTGTCCTGACTGGAGAAGTTCTGGACAGAAAAATAGAATTGTAGTCTCTAAACCCAAAGAAAATGTTAGAGACATGCCTCAAATGGCTTTTAGCTGCAAGAGGAGGTTTTTACAAATGATTGACTTGTGGGGGCTGAAAATAAATGCATGTCATACCCTTTAGCTTTTTGTTAGTAATGTCCAAAATGCTCAAAAAATACACTGAAGTTTGTGGGAGTAATGTGACAAAGGCTGGACTGGAATGAGCGCCTTGCAAAGGTATATTTCTGAGTTTTAAGAACTTTTTTATTTGACCCTCTTAATATCGTCACAAATAAGCAAATGAGCCAATTTGTGCTTTCAGGAAGTAACGTGGGTTCAGCGTCCCACCCCTCCAGCGGGCGTCACGCCGTCCCCCGCTGCCCAGGTTGCCAAGCGACCTCCTCAGTCGCCGCCGGGGACCATCTGCCTGGATTCCCTCGACGAGTCTCCTTCTCTGGACTCCATCTCTCAGGCACTGGCCATCCTTGGCAACGCAGCCAAAGGTTTGGCCCAAGGGGACACTCCGCCTTCCCCGGAGAGACCCAAGACCTCCACCAACGCCCCCAGCCTCCACGCCTCGCCGCTTCTCCAGCCGCTGAAAAAGAACTCTGTCAGTACTCCCAGCTCCAGCACACCTCACTACATCTCTACCTCGTCGTCGGCCTCCACCTCCCTGCCCCGGCCCGCCCCCAACACGTCCTCTCCCCTGACCTCGGCGAGGGTGGAGGGGACAGGGGTGGTGAAGGGCACGCCGCAGCCAAACAGACACACTGTTTTGAACACTCAGAGACCTTTAAGCGTGGGTGTGACGAAAGCGGCTATGCCCGTCTCAGTTTCGCCACCTAAACCGCGTCCTCCACCCACCGCTTCTCCACTAGTGGCCCCGGGACCAAAGACGGGGGTCTCCATATCCCCGTCTGGCCTCCTTAAAGGCAGCAATAATAAAGCCACCAGCGGAGACACGATTATTATCACTTCGACTCAGTCCCGGCCGCACACTCTCACGTCCCCCTCCCTGATAGTCAACAAGACCTTTCAGACGTCCCGCCTGGCCCAGACCCCCCAGAACAAGCCGCCCACCTCCCTCCCACAAACCCCGTCTGCAGTTCAACCTCAGCCACAGTCAAACTTCATCACCCCTATGCACGCCACCCTCACCAAGTCCGCCCACAGCAGCATCCCACCCATCGTCAAGCTCACCCCCCGAACCCCCAACCCCGCCGTCGCCCCCAGCACCACCTCCATCATATCCGCCTCCATTTCCCAAACCCCTCGCTCTCAGGCAGCACCCTCGATACACCAGTACACTCCCAAAACCCCGGCGGGCTTCCGGCCGCCGTTCTCAGGTGCTACAGGAGGAGTCGCCAAGTCGGGTCAAGGCAGCTACACTCCCTCGAGCGGCCAAAAGACCCCCAGCGTTATCAGCGCCACCAACACCAGCCTTATTAACACCTCATCTATGAGCAAGCATTCAGGAAGCAGTGCCTCCCCCGCAGCTGCCTCGGTGACCCCAGGCCAGCGTCAGCGCACCGTGGGCGGGACGCCGCAGGGGGCCAAGCCGGTCGTGTCTCTTCCACTGTCGTCAGTCTCGTCTCAGCTACCGCAGGTTTGTGTTCGGGTTGCGATTTGTCGACAACAAGCTCTGGAACCAGTCTAGCTCGACGTGTGAGCACTTTTCTCTGGAAACTTGTGTGGATTGGGCTTTTAAGCATGGGCGACAAGTTTCAGTTACACTGCAAAAACAGAACTAAAAATAAGTAATATTTTCTTAAAATGAGTATATTTGTCCTTGATTTGAGCAGGAAAATAAGATGATTCGCCAATAGAATGAGATTTTTTCACTTAAAATGGGAACAACTCCTCTCTATCATCTTCTTTCAGGTGCAGGATGTCTAATTATTTTATTTTAGGGGTCAAAATACTCATTCCATTGGCAGATAATCTTCTTTACCTGCTGAAATCAAGGACAAATACACTAACTTTAAGAACATTTACTTATTTTTAGATCTGTTTTTGCAGTGTTAGGGGTCAGGGCCATTCAAGAACCTTACCAATGGTCCCAAGTCAAATTGCTTGTTTGTACCCACAAACATGGCAAATTAGATTAATTCTGATTCTGATTTGTAATTGGGATCATTGTCCTGTTGGAACGCCCAGCATGCATGCACGTTTTAACTTTACCCCCACGGTGCCTGTCAGATCAATGGAAAGCACTTAGAATGGCGAGGGACCCATCAGGGCACAAACTGGGCCACTGGTCTTCCAGTTTATCATCCGTTTAACATCCGCCTTAAGTTGGTTGTGGTGGCGGCATCATAACGTGGCGCTGCTTTTCTACAAGGGGCGCTGGTCCATTTCATGAAGTGGGTAGAAACATTTGTTAAATTCTTTGATCATTTCAAATCAGCAGCTAGATGGTTGACATTAGGACAGAACTGGGTGTTCAGAGGCCAGTGATCCCAAAGACATGTCCAGCTGGGTTTTAAAAGGGACAAAGCAGGCTGATGTTAAGATCCTTTATGCGTAAATTAGGAAGATATTCTAGGTACGTTTAAACTTGTGCACCCAATAATTTTTGCACAAAAAGATTTCACACAACTCCTTTTTAAAAACCCCAAAATCAACATGACATTCATAGCGATGACGAACGAACCTGTTCTGACCCTAACTTCCTCTCCTCTCTGGGCCCAGGTCTCAACGACAGGAAGCGGCGGCCTGCTCGCCTCGGGCTCCTCCCTGGCCCTGGGCTACGGGATGCTGGGGGGCCTGGTGCCCGTATCCCTGCCCTTCCAGTTCCCCTCCATGCTCAACCTGTCTCAGCTGGGGACGGGAGGCTCCAGCACGCCGACCAGCAGCTCAGCAGCCAGTAGCAGCGCCGCCTTCTCCACCCTGACCCAGAGTGAGTGGCAGAAAGGCGCGACTCGTTTAGAAAGTGGCCGGCAGAGTGTTTGTGTTTGTGGGACTGGCAGTAGGTCACGTTGCTCTGCTGCTGTCTGAGTCTTCTCTAGGCCCTGTTTAGTGTTGTACGTTGACATCATTTGTTTGATCACCATACCGTTTGTCTGGATGTAATTAATGTTTGACTATGTTTCATTTTGTTCATCTCCCACATCTCCTCTTTCCTCTACTGCTTCCTCCCTACCTGGCGCCCTGATGTCTGGCTGTTGCATCCCTTTTTTCCTCCCCTGTGTTGTTGGCATTCGTTCCTCCCCTCCTCGTCGCCCTGTCCTGTCTCCTCAGATCTGTATAAGAGTCTCCAGTCAGGGTCTCAGGTTGCTCTGCCTCCTCACTTGCAGCTCGCTTTCTCAGGTAAAATCAGACCCTTCCTGTAACTCGAAGCCTGCTCCATCTCTTCTGCTCGACCTTTTTCTGTTGCCGTGTCTGGTGTTCTTGGTTTGGGGCTGTCCGGTTCTGTTCTCATCTGTGGGTGGCGGCATGTTTTGGTGGCTTTTCTTTATGCTGTTGTCCCTTCATCTACCACATCTATTGGCACACCTGTCAAAGATGTGTCCAAAGCCTTCAAATACGTTTTTTACAGCAGTAGTAAATCTAACATTTAGCATTATGGAGATCCAACCTTTTAATTTGAAGGCATTTGTCCCCTTTCTTTTAGAAAGCCCAGTAACAACCAATGCAGGTGGGTGTGGCCTGACATGAAGGATTAGTGGGTGGGAAAAGTGACTATTCCTGCTGTACAGTAGATCTGTGAGGCTTTTACCTGGGAAGGCTGTTTGAGCTTAATGGCATCATGAACTCTCGTAATACCACGAGAATTAAGAATAAAAATCTGCTCAGCTCTACCCAAGGTTCCTAGGCTGATTGGATCCTTAAGTCTGGATTTATTTATTTCTAAGCATTAAGCCCTATGCCATCACGTAAAATTGTCTTTCCTCCCTTCATGTGTCCTTCCACCCTTTGTCCCTCCTTTATCATCCCTACCTTTCCTTGATCCTTCCTTCCTAGTGTCCTTTTCTTCTGTCCTTCCTCATTTTATTTCTTGTTCTTTTTAATTAAGTAATTTCCATCTGGGATTATTAAAGTATGTCTGATTCTTTATTTTCTTCCCCTCCTTTCATTGTTTCTGGGTCCTGCTGTACTTCCAGCTTGTCCTTCCCCCTTTACTTTCTTTCCTTCCTTGTAACAGACCCTCCTTTACTTTTTCTTATGTTCTTTTTAATATTGCTTCTCGTCTTGCCTTCCTTTGTTCTGTTGGTTCCTTTCTCCAGTTTAATATCATCTTTTTTTCTAACTTCTCGTCTTTCAGCTTCTGTTTTTTTGCCGGTTTCACTATGAAGCCAGTATAGAAAGCCATTGGGGATTATTGTCTTTGTTTTAAAAAGGGTAAAAAAAATTTTTTGTGAATTCTCTGAAGAGAGTTACTGCAATAACATTAATTTACTTGAAAGAATTTACATGTGACTAGCTGGATTGCTAATAAATGTATCTTAGTATGTTTCCCTGGAGGCTGAAGTTTTGTACTTTTCTTCTCCAGACGTCAGTCAGAGCCAGGGAAGCGACACTAAGAGGAAGACTCTATGATGCGACTGGATTTGGTCACCTGTCAAATCCCAATGATGCGGCAGAAAAAGAAGAAACGTGGGAAAGATCATGCTATACAAGGGTGTGGAATCAAGTGGGCTTCACCTCATGAAATCAGCTCTCAACACCACAGTTGAATCCTTTTTAAAGACTATTTTATAAGTCCTTTGTAGAGCTGGCAAATAGTTTGTCAATGTTTACATATAGACCTATATCACTGTGGATGGGGAGAAGGAAAGAATGGGCTTCAGATGAGTGGAGGTGTGTGTGCATGAAGGTCTGGACCTGTGCCTGACTGGACTGTGTGCCTTTTGTACGTCTCCCACTCTGATGCATGGTCAGTTTGTCTACTTGGTGCTGTTTGTTTTTTTTATCATAATGTAATTATCACTGAAACCTGTAAGAAATGTAAACTGCAAAACGAATTTGAGCTTTTTTAAGAGATGTACATGTTTTCAGATGTACTTGAATTCTTTGGTTTTGTTTCTGTATAGAACGTAAGCCCACTTTAATTAAAATCTTTGATCCTTACATAATGCTATCACTAAATATTTCAGCTCAGTCTGAATACCTGGGCTATTAGCACAACCATTGGTGGCTATTGAAGCTTATGAGCTGTCAGTGCAAATTATTTTTTTTCTTTTTAAATGCTCCTGACAGTTCTTTGAAACAGTAAAAGGTTTTTTTTTAACCTAATGTATGTTATTTCTAATATCCTATGTACAAACATGAAAGCTAGTCTTCCTACTGTCCTGGATATGGAAGGAGTTTGGACTATAAAGTCTAAACCAGCTAAAGGAAACACTTTTTTTTAATCTAGGGTAATTTTCAGAACAAAACAAGGTCAGACTCATCTCCACATATTGGTCTAAACAACTAGCATCCTATATAAACTAGTGTTCTGATACCAGCATCACATACTTTAGATGGTCAGTTGTTTTCAGTGGTCAATATTAGGTTATTTCTGATTACTAAGTACCAATTTATTAAGTACTTGGACTCAGTACTTGGTATCGGTAAGTATCTAAACTGGTATCGGGACACCCTAATTGTAATAATAACCTATATAATCTATGCAGGGTATCCGAACATTTGAGGTTATTGGCTGAAAACCCTGACACATGGCTGTTCAAAAAAATTATTAAAGCACATTAAATGTTTCAATTCCTTTCAAAGTTTTATATTAAAATCTGAGAGAATAGTTGGCTAAAATAGAAACGTGTGCATTTGTGCGGCCAATTTCTCTACAAACAGCCAAACAGGGACGCAAAGCACAATTGAAATTTGATTTAATTGAAACCACGGGTTGGCTATGGAGTCTGTTTAAGTTATACAAGGATTAATACAAATAAGACAACGGTGAAGGCATGTAAATGATACTAAGATCCATGAACACCTTTTGACACCAGAACCAAATAAAAATGAACCAACAAAAACAATAAAAAAAGGAAAGGAAACAAAAAGAGTGTCAGCCTAAGCAGTTTGTGAAGGACAGTGAAGGTGACTTCAACTGGCAGTAAGAGGAGGTCATTAAAGGTTGTGTCCCCTGGAGCTGCTCCTCCTCCTCGGTGGCTTTCTCCTCGAAGCATCGCCGCTTCGCCTATTTGACCAGAGGTCTGGTTTTGTCGTCGTCGCTGCACTGGTGGGCTTTGTACTTTTTCACCTCAGCCATGTACTTTGACCAAGCATCGCTCTTGCCTGGCTCAGCCTGCGGGGAGAAGGCAGGCGGGTTACTGACCATGTGAGGCAAACAAGAACAGCTCAGAGAGAGGATAAACTAGCGACGCGTCGATCAGGTCCAGTTTTGTCTGAGTTACAGGCGGTAGTAGTAAACGGTCTCACCTTTGACCATTCCAAAGTACGGAGGAATTACAGGATTATCCCAATTCATGGGTCAAATCAAATGTTCCTACTGTGTCCCGACTTTGATACGCTCAAAAACACTCCAGTGAGGAACCGACTGCAGACACATGGGTTTGGAGAAAGTGTGGCGGTTCTCAGCTTTGATGAATGAAATTAATAGAAAAAGAAAATAATTATCCTGCTGAGCATCGTGGGGCTAGCAGGGGAAAATGGGCAGATCCTGATCTCTGACCTACTGTCAAAATAGACCAATCGGCCCCAGATCGGATGGAGTCTATTGATTGGTGGGTTGCATAACCATCACAACGGTTACATTCATTATTTTTTTCTTAAGAGTACTCAACATAAAATAAATGTTAGGGACATATGCTTTTGTCCAATAAATTGGGATAATCCTGTAGTTCCTTGTCCTTCCAGAATTCAACACTACATTTTTAAGAAGTGCAGCATCTGTGTTCCTCCTTCACACCCCGCGGTCCTCGGCTTATCCCTCAGACAGAACTGGAAACGCGCCTGGAAGCCAGGAGGCCTGATCACCGCGGCGTGGCTTCATTTGACCCCGCTTACCTCTGTGTCCTGTTTCTGCTTCTTGGCAACCATTCCGGTCTTAAGGAACACACCGCCCCGGCGCTTCCCCACCTGGGTTAGGGGATAGAAGACTGAAACCGTTACAGGGGTCCTTGCAGGTGGATTGCCAATGAAGGAAACTACACCAGAGCAGAGGGACTACATTCAGCCTCCTGCTTGCACCACCAGTGACAGCATCACTAGTGCAGAGCATCCCTAATCTTTACTCAGCTATCACTTCGTATATGAATACTGATGTCTAACTTAGAAGTAACCATGGGAGATAAAAAAAAAAAAATCACTTGAATATGTGGCTATTATAAAAATCACATGTGGATGAACATTTCACCACTTATTAAAATTAAATCCCAGTGTTTTCAGCTCGGGTTGCTATCTCATCTTACAACTGCTAAACCCCTTACAAAGCTGGTCACAGGAAGGGCCTTCTTTTCCACTGAGGTCTGTCCTTGATCGGTGGCTCTCGCCTCTCCACCTGACTGCGGCGCCTCCCCTTTCCTCTTCCTCGCCTCCTCCTCCATCTTCTTCTTAAAAATCTCCATGAAGCTGCCGTCGTTGGCGAACACGTTGGCCGCCGCGGGCGCCGCCGCCACCGCGGGGCTGCTGGAGGGGGACGCCGGGCTGGAGCCTCCGCTGCTGCTCCCGCCGCTAGTCTTGTGTTTGCCGTGTGCTCGCTTCGGGTCCATGTCTCCTGGTGTAACTTTCATGAACAGAGTCCGACGAGTCAAAGAGAGCGGCTTTTTTTTTTTTTTTAGCTAGCTTAAAAAGAAAAAGCTTGCTAACTACCACTTAGACCCAGGAAAGAAAGAAACCGGAATATACGGTTTTAGGTACTAAAAAATAGGCAAAAATAGGCCCAATGGGAATAGAAACCGACAGTCTTCCGGTGCACAAAGCGTTACGGTTCGAGAAAAACAAAAGCCGACGCAGGCTAGCCTGCTAACGTGGCTAACAGCCCGTTTCTGTAAGGCCTCTCGGTGAGAAACGAACAACTCTTCGGCTCCCGCGTCGGAGAGGCGTAAGCAATAAAATCTGCTCTTCAAGGCGAAACAGGCTTCAGATGTTAGTCAATAATCACAGGGAAATTCAAAGATTTCTCGTCGTTTAGATTTACCACCCTTCATAGTCGGTCGGCCATGTTTATTTTTTTCTCTCCTTCTTAATCGCGTGGTGGCTCTAGCGCCCCCTGCTGTGTCGGTGTTACGCCAAACTCCGAGATTATTCCGCTAAACGACGCCAGGGGGCGCTGTCTGGATGCCGACGGAAATACAGAGGCTTTCATGTCGTGGTTTCTCTTAGAAAATTACGGCAGACACCTGTTGTAAAAACGTTTTGTGCTGAATGTTTTCATGTGACTTTAGAAGTGGGAGTAAAAACATGAAGTCACACAGTGTCAGTTAATTTTACTACAACGGAACTCAGAGGAAGTGATCTGGACATTAAACCAAGAAACTATATTTAAAAGTGGCTTTCCGGTCTTCAAAACTGCTTAGGAAAATCTTATTCACCAATATGACACGATGGATTCAGCACTGTGATCAGGTCCAGTACTGTCCCATGTTTTGATAACAGCTACCAGAATGTGTTACCGTTTGTCTTTCAGTCCAGCTTATCGTGTCAGTTTTTGCTATTTGCTGAATGTTGGGTTATTTCTAGACTAGGATTACCATTTCATTGGCACTGTCACTTTATATGTCCTGTGTAAAATAATACTGTGTATTTTTCAGTGACGTCACCAAGGCGTTGGATGGTTGTACCTGTAATACTTTATTGCTTTGTTTCCAAGGATGTTATCTTGCTCTCTCTCTTTTTTCTCGCTATTTTTTCCACCCTTTTGTCTGCCTTTTCTCTTCTACATACCCGTTTTTAAGTCCATTGAACGTGCATATATAAATCAAGCAGAGTGCTATGGCGAAAGCACTATGCTCCACTTGTGAGTAAAATCTGTTGGGCTGTCTTTGGCATTAAGACAGCAGTTCTTAATGCTACACTGCCAGACAAGCCATATTATATAAGAAAAGGATGACCAGTTTATTAAACATTTAAAATACTAAAATAATTAAAACAAAATGTCTCCCTTGTAAAGAGCCTTGTAAATATAATCATCTCATTTCCGTTGCAATATCAAATTGAAAAACAATGGAAATAGCCAACTTTTAAAGTGTGTATATGAAATAATATCCATATTTTTAAACAAACCAAATCACCTCGGGTCCAGCTACTGATACCTCTGCATATATGTTGTTCAATGGAACAGGAGTGTCAATACCTATGGCCAGCACAGTACATGTCCAATATCTAGATAATTTTGAAATTAAATTAATGTGCTATTTAGATGTCCTTTGTACAACCCCTTAGATTTTTGGTTTCACTTTAAATGAATTGCAGCCATGTCACAGGGCCATAGGCCATGGGACACTAGGTGTGTAACAATCATCACATGCGAGTTCATGTGACTAGACGGCCAGCTGAGGAAAGTGGCGCCTCTTCGTGGAACTAGCTCTTGGCACATTGCTGAATTTGTTAAATTGCAAACTATTTAAATGCAGGATTCATAAAGATAAATAAAATAAAAAAAAGCCAAGTTGTCATGTGATATTTACTTTTATGGTCTTCGGTGACTCCAGGTTTGCAGACGTCCAGCAGCTCTGTGTGAGCCTTGCTTGTGGAAACTGGTGCGACTGATAAACAATGCTCTGCCATAGTTCACTTGGCTGTTGTGACACTTGCACAAAGGAAGTGAGAAGCTTGACTAATCAGCTTGGCCTTTAGATCATGACCAAATTATTTCAACGTTCCCAGAAAAACACCCAAGGTGATGCTTTGGAAAAATCTGAACTTTTTTTTTTTTTTTAAAAACACATTTTGACACATAAAAACTTCATGTTTTTTTTTTTTTTTTTTTAAATAACATTCAGGGAAGTGTGGGGTACATTTTATTGTAACGTGTTATACAGGTATGAGTCTTTGTGTCTTTGGCAGCTCAACACAACCCGACAGCATGATGCTGCCACCACCTGACCTGTGTGTCCCTTGGTCTTCATGATGGTGTGTGTTCACTAATGTACTTTAACAAACCTGAGACCTTAAGGAAAAAAATGATTTTTTGGGTCACCATCTTTGTTTTCTTATTTATAAAGCTTGACAACCACAGCTTAAATGCATTAAACTGTGGTTGTGATGTGTCAAAATGTGAAGTTCTAGCGGTATGATTACTTTTGCAAGACACGGTAGTCTGGATTTAGTTTTCATGGACAGACATTTGGAGTGTATCCTAAAAGAGTTAGTGTAGAAAAACCAAACAGATGTGATCTTCATCTTCAGTTCCAGTTTATTTGCGGTGTGACAATTGAAAAAAGGGCTACAGCTCTTCAACTTGCCTCAGATCCCTGTCATAGCGCCATGTCATCCATCAGGCCACAGTATGAGAAACAGAAGCAAAAAGTTAAAACCCCGTCACACCATGCTAAAGTTCTGTGGCTACGACTTTACCCCATAAATATCCGTCAAAATAAGGAACTCATAGAAAAATGTGCACAAAAACAGGACTGTGACCTGCGTAGATAACGGCACACACCATTTACAGGGTCAAGCAAGTTACGAGACATCGGTTCTATATGGGACAAGCAAAAAAGATTAGATCAAAACAGAAAGGCTGGTGAAAAGGTGAAGAAAAGGCAGATTTAGTGTTTGATCAGTTCAGCAGGCTTAGCCTTTTATCTTCCCCTCACTTCCTGTCATAAAAAGGGCAAAGATTCCAGCATTACGTCAAGATACGTGCATTTCCTTCCTGCTCCATTAAGTTCAAGT
This sequence comes from Fundulus heteroclitus, assembly GCF_011125445.2. NCBI lineage: Eukaryota > Metazoa > Chordata > Actinopteri > Cyprinodontiformes > Fundulidae > Fundulus > Fundulus heteroclitus. The sequence continues at coordinate 30,596,442 of NC_046376.1, read as the reverse complement.
GTAAATGAGGCCTAGCAGCAGAAAACGGCCCCAAGTCGACTCATAATCAGTAGTGTCATCATTGCTGCCTCTCATCCAGTTTAAAACTGGGATTAACATAATTCCAGCTGTGTAAAGCAGTGAGTGCATTTAGGACCTGCACACAACCGGGTACCATGTTTCAACATTTAAAGGTTGACAATGAAGAAAAAAAAATTACACTATTAAGAAAAAAAAAATCCTACAAACTGATTTTACAAACAAATCTGAACTCTGATACATAAATTAGTGATTAAAAAAAAAAAAGGAGAAGAGGTTGTTCGATTCGTGCATCAGCAGATTCTGATCCTTTTCAAGGCACTAAACACATCCAGCTTTCTAAGAAAAATAAAAAGTGCTCTAGTGTATTTGGTAAAACCCCCAAAGGGCTCCAACAGGAGTATTGCTTTTCACAGGAAAGATTCAAGTGAACTCAAAAAGACTTCCCAACCACACCCTGATACCCGTCACCTGTTTTCAGGTTCCTTCCTTTGTTAACGTACTAAACAAACGAAACAAGGAGAGAATTTGACAAAATCCAAAGAATAATGATAGCTATATACTTGTAACTGTATGCCTTCATAAGGAGTAAATGTCATTCTCTACACACCCTTCTCCATCACATTAAAACGGACTAAACTGGCTCCTCTTTTACTCTTTAACCTAACATTGAATAATAATAAAAAAAAAAAAAGATTGAGTTGAGGATACAGAAAAAAACAGTCACCTGAAAAGGTGACGAAGCCTGCTTCATGCACATCTGCTCCATTCCTATCTCTTATACTCAGTAGTACCAACCCCACTGTGGCTCCTTGAAGAAAACAAACATTTTCAACCAGCAGGGGGCAGCAGCAGCATGAGAGAGGAGAACATGTGCAGCAGTCCAGTGAAGGCATCAAGGTAGGGGAGCGGAGAGTTCAGAGACCATCTCATCTTTGCGCCTCGCTTCGTATCAGAGCAGCGTCCAGCGTGGCCGTCTCATCTCGGCTGGTGCCGGATCAGACCCCTCCTGGTGTTGGTGGACTGCCTCTGCTGGGCCAGGAAAGACATGGCCTGGTTGGACGCTCCCAGTCGCTCTCCTGATACCTGCTGATGCAAAGACATGCCCTGCAGTGGAACAACAGGAGGACGCAGAAAGAGTTGAAGAACAAAAGGTGGACAAGAAGTGAAAAGATATATATATTTTTTAGCATTTCCCCCCCCCCCCCCTCATACTAACCATGTTGTACCACGCAGTAATGATCAGTTTCTCCTCCTGGCTGTGTCTGGCTTTGCTCTTTTCATAGTCATGCTACGCAAAGGGAACACATTGATTGGTTTTAGTGAGACTTCAATAACCAGATGTATATCCCCCCCACAGCTCTGTGTTACTAGTTCACCTCCAGATGCTGGATTTTTCTTTCCTTCTCTGTCAGCTGATTTTTCAAAGACTGAATGTCAGGAGGCGGAGCTGGCTGCTTGGGATCCAGAGTTTTGATCACCTGCACACAGAGAAGCCCTTTAAAAGACTTCTTCCACTCCTCAAACACAAAAACTCTGTCATGTTACAAACCCAAACATAAATGCATCTTACTGAGTTTCATTTTTAAAATGTTATCACAGAAAATATTTGAAAAATGTGGCCTCCATTTGTGTTCAGACCTGACCTGCTACTTCGGAGAACCCTCTTCTCCAGCAATGCAAAGTCATTCTGGGCTACGCTTTAGACTTATGCACCGTATGTTTGACGTTCCAGAACAGTTCAAGGACAGCCGGATCATCAAGACGGTATCTGTTAACATCGGTTATCAGGTCCTGCCACAGATTCCCATTCATGCTCAGGTCTGGACTTTGACTAGGCCATTCCAACACACAGATATTCTTTTACTGGAACCGTTCCAATGTAGCTCCAGCTGCAATTTTAAAGCGATTCTCCTGCTTGAACGTAAACCTCCGCCTCAGTCTCAAGTTTGTTTCCTTGTATTTAACCGCATGCACAACCCCCACATTCCCCTCTTACATCGTCACCCAAGTTGAATTAGAAAACGTTTCACTCGAATACTGACAGCAGGGGGTTAAGTTTTAAGAAAAGGTTAACAAGCCCTTGTTTAACTATTTTCAGAAATCTCTTTCCTCCCGTTTTCTGCTAAATGTAAAAAAAAAAAAAACTCTTAAAAAACTCTTTAAAAATGACAGAACCCTCCTTTAATAAGAATGTTGGCGCCTCTTAATGAGAAGCGTGTATTCCCCTGATGGGGACTGACCGTTCTGGCTTTCTCCATATAGCGTTTGTATCGCTGCTCCATCTGTTTCATGTCCTCGTCTTTCTTCCGAAGGATCTCCTGGAGTTCGTCTATCTTCTTGGCCACTGTGACGAAGAAAAATGCACGCAGAGTCCCAGCCTGCAACACGTACACTAATAAGCAGAGAGGATTTAAGCATATCTTTATAAAGGGTCTTACTGTTGCTGTCCGCTTTGGGCTCCAGGTCATCTATGACCTCTCGCTTCTTTCGGAGGTCTGTGTGAGCTTCGCTTAGCTTCTCCCTGAAACGTGGAGCAAATTAATCGAGTCACTTTAGATGACCTGCTCCCCCGATTAACGGGCACTAAGCGGCAGTGAATGACTTACAAATGCTCCTCCAGCTTTTTCTTCAATAAGGACGACTTCATTTAAATAACCAAAAAGAAAGAAGAAGAAAAAGAACAATGATCAACTTAAGACTGGAGCTATACAGAGCATGAAAACAGAGTACAGGCAGTGAGAGTCAAGCTGTGGCAGAGCAAAATCATGGGCCGGTTGCACAGAGGACGGGCCGTACTTACGATGGCCTGATTTTGGCAGATGTAGGGTGGGGGGGCAGGTGGAGAGAGACAAACAGAGAGGGGCAGGCGTTAGCGCTGAATCACCACAGCAAACATGGGTTACAGTCCCACACAACACGTATCAAAAGGAGAGCAAACACTGCAGTCCTCAGAGGACAGACGATCCTTACGCACACTGCGCCATGCAAATGTTTTGACTCAGGATTCGCTTTCTGCTCGGTTTTTAGGTTTGACATTAGAAACTGTAGGAAGTCTCAGGACTACCATGACTGTGGAAAATATGCCGGTTAACCGTGAGAAAGGACAGAGCGAGAGCGCAGATTATTCCACTCACATCCTCGTTCTTGCTGTCCTGCTGCTGGAGCGCTTTCTGCAGCTCTTCCACCTGGGATCGCAGCTCCGAGATCTGCTGCAGGTTCAACCTTGGGATGAAGAACGGGGCTCGGATGAGAGGAGACGGTGGGAATGCATGGGCAGCAATATATGAGCTGGATGGTCCACACATTAAGTGATCATTTCAGGTGCAGTTTATCAAAAGCCGTGTATCTGGACATCTGTGACGACTCCCAACTCCACAACACTGTCATGGTGTTTTAGGTCAGTGAGGCTGGATCATATTGTTTTTGCTGACTAATTCATGCTAGCTGCCAGAGACCGTGAAACATCAGCTGGTCAGACAACTTTCTGCTGATTTCGGCTGGTTGGAAACTCAAAAATCGGATCTTTTACAATGAACCATAGTAGAGCAGCTCTTTGTTGTGGAAGCTGAACCTGCAGGAAGACGACTCCAAGTATGTTTTTCTGCATCAGACGGTTGATTAAAATGGGGTCAGAGGAAGCACAGAGGTGTAAGAAGCCCCTTAAAAAGGAAAATATTTCTCATGATGAGACATAATGGCTGCGTCTCTGGCTATTAGAGAACAAGACTAAAGCTGACAACAGGAAGGCTAAAGAGCGCAGGAAAGATGACGTTTTAGTTTTCCAGCATTGTGCAATGGAATACTCTAGATTTCTAAATGTTGGCAGCCTCCTTCTTGAAATATCAGAGCTAAGGCGGTCTGGGAGAACACACAAAAATGCTGCTCAGGGATGCGGCTGTGCAAATGTTGGGTTCTTCTGTAGCCGTCTGTGCAGCTGGTATTTAGGCTGCTGTTAACAGCTAAGGCAGCTGAAATATCCACTCCGTCATTATTGCGCGTTTAAAAAAAACAACCACCACCACTTGGTTTACAGATCTTACTCTCACACGCAGCGTTACGTCACATCTTACTGCCAAAATGATAAATTACAGCTCACAGCAGCAAGAAGCTCTATTTAATATTATACAGTGAAGTCCAAATTATTCATACCCTGACAAATGTCACGGTATGATAATTAACTTATAGAGAAATCAA